>NC_084626.1:26199777-26244777 GCF_033978795.1 Nerophis ophidion
TATTTTTGCGATTCAAAACGATTCTGTATTCATTCAATACATATAATTTCAGCAGGATCTACCCCAGTCTGCTGACATGCTAGCAGAGTAGTAGATTTAAAAAAAAAAGCTTTTATAATTGTAAAGGACAATGTTTTATCGACTGATTGCAATAATTTAAATTTGTTTTAACTATTAAAACGAACCAAAAATATGACTTATTTTATCTTTGTGAAAACATTGGACACAGTGTGTTGTCAAGCTTATGAGATGCGATGCAAGTGTAAGCCACTGTGACACTATTGTTCTTTTTCTTATTTTTATAAATGTCTAATGATAATATCAATGAGGGATTTTTAATCACTGCTATGCTGAAATTATAACTAATATTGGTACTGTTGTTGATAATATTCATTTTTGTTTCACTACTTTTGGTTTGTTCTGTGTCGTGTTTGTGTCTTCTCTCAATTGCTCTGTTTATTGCAGTTCTGAGAAATCGTACTCGAATCGATTTTTCCCCACACCCTAATATATATATATATATATATATATATGCAGTATATATTTAAATATACAGTATATATTGATATATGTGTATGCATGTGAATTTCATGCATATAAATGTACCTTATTAAGTGTAGTTTAGTTTTACAGTGACTTCATTCTGATGAATATCAACAAAACACCTGGAGTTAATTTTCCTCAAATCTAATTCAAAGGACTGTAGGACCTATTTGGCAAACTAAATTCCAACATTAAGGGAGGTCAGAATGCAGTGCAGCCTGTGTGCATCCATCCATTTGACCTTTCACAATAAGCAGGAATTGAAACTGCATTCAACAAAGAGAGCAGTCCACCAAGTCTAATTTGTTGTGTTAAAGCGGATTGTGGTTCTGATTAAGAAAACAATGTTAATATTATTATAATTATTATTAATAATGGTAATATTATAAATAATAGCACTATGTGTTTTTTAAATATACATGAAACATTTTTTTAGCCTTTTTTTAAAGAAAAAATAGTCATTATTGCAAATCAAAATGATCATGTCATATATACAATATGTATATATATATGTATATACAGTATATATGTATATATTTACATATATAGTGGCAATCTAGGGGGAACCCTGTTATTACTACTGATGCGTTTTATGTTTTACTGTGTTTACTTTAGTTGCTGGCTATAAAACATTTTAAGTATCTATAATCTGTTGTGAAAGTATTGGATCAGTACTCAATATTGGATTGGATCTAAGGCCAAACAAGACGGATTGGGATCAGAGGCCCAAATTGTTATATGGGACAGCCCAAATTTTTATTAGTCTTATTAATTGAGTAATCTAAGCGAAACGATATAATTTGAAGTTGTATTCTAGGCAAAATAATCGATTTAATAGAATAATTATACATACTCCTCCCTGCCGGAATTGCGGCCCACACACACACACACACACACACACACAAACACACACAGAGAATAGATTTTGCTGATTATAGGACCAAGTCCAAATTATAACCCTGCTGTTTTTATTGGGAATGAAGTCTTCCTTCAGTTGTTACCAGATCCGCACCTTCTTTGTCTCGTACGGCTACGTTATCAGCTAACGTATCCCAGACTGCTACCTCTCTGCTCTGCGAGGGCGGACACGTGTGTGACGTATGACGTGACAGTTTGTGACGTATGTAAGAATGTGCGCCTGCTTGTCTGTGAGGAGATACAGGAAAGAGTGAGAAGAGCCTGTAGTGTAATGCCCGCAGCTGAAAGCAACTGCGTGAGAACGTATACTCGAATATTACGATATAGTCATTTTCTATATCGCACAGAGACAAACCCGCGATACATCGATATATCGCCCAGCCCTAGGCTGACGTGTATGTGACGATTGCTGACGTGTGTTGACGATTGCTGACATTTGCTTGGTCTCTTCCGCGAATGAGATAAATAATATTATTTGATATTTTACGGTAATGTGTTAATAATTTCACACATAAGTCGTTCCGTAGTATATGTCGCACCCCCGGCCAAACTATGAAAAGAACTACGACTTATAGTCCGAAAAATACGGTAACTTGCTGGAATATAAAGAGAATATAACATACATCCATAAACGTGGATGCATATGGAAAAGTGCAATATGTTTATCTGTTTAGTAATCTATTTATTTATACACGCACCTTATTACTCTTTTATCCTGCACTACCATGAGCTAATGCAACACAATGTTGTTCTTATCTGTACTGCAAAGTTCAAATTTGAATGACAGTAAAAGGAAATCTAAATCTAAATCTAAACTAAAACAAACGAATGATCTTCTTTAGCATTCCTTGACCCACAATGCACTTCTGCCATTAATGTACCCCGCCGAATTCTTATTGGTTGACGTGTATGTGACGATTGCTGACATTTGCTTGGTCTCTTCCGCGAATGAGATAAATAATATTATTTGATATTTTACGGTAATGTGTTAATAACTCCACACATAAGTCGTTCCGGAGTATATGTCGCACCCCGGTCAAAGTATGAAAAGAACTACAACTTATAGTCCGAAAAATACGGTAACTTGCTGGAATATAAAGAGAAAATAACATACATCCATAAACGTGGATGCATATGCAAAAGTGCAATATATTTATCTGTACAGTAATCTATTTATTTATATCCGCACCTTATTACTATTTTATCCTGCACTACCATGAGCTAATGCAACAAAATGTTGTTCTTATCTGTACTGCAAAGTTCAAATTTGAATGACAATAAAAGGAAGTCTAAGTCTAAACTAAAACAAACGAATGATCTTCTTTAGCATTCCTTGACCCACAATGCACTTCTGCCATTAATGTACCCCGCCGAATTCTTATTGGTTGACGTGTATGTCACGATTGCTGACATTTGCTTGGTCTCTTCCGCGAATGAGATAAATAATGTAACTTCATATTTTACGGTAATGTGTTAATACTTTCACACATAAGTTGCTCCGGAGTATATGTCGCACCCCCGTCAAAGTATGAAAAGAACTACAACTTATAGTCCGAAAAATACGGTAACTTGCTGGAATATAAAGACAATATAACATACATCCATAAACGTGGATGCATATGCAAAAGTGCAATATATTTATCTGTACAGTAATCTATTTATTTATATCCGCACCTTATTGCTCTTTTATCCTGCACTACCATGAGCTCATGCAACACAATTTTGTTCTTATCTGTACTGCAAAGTTCAAATTTGAATGACAATAAAAGGAAGTCTAAGTCTAAACTAAAACAAACGAATGATCTTCTTTAGCATTCCTTGACCCACAATGCACTTCTGCCATTAATCTACCCCGCCGAATTCTTATTGGTTGACGTGTATGTGACGATTGCTGACATTTGCTTGGTCTCTTCCGCGAATGAGATAAATAATGTAACTTCATATTTTACGGTAATGTGTTAATAATTTCACACATAAGTTGCTCCGGAGTATATGTCGCACCCCCCGGTCAAAGTATGAAAAGAACTACAACTTATAGTCCGAAAAATACGGTAACTTGCTGGAATATAAAGACAATATAACATACATCCATAAACGTGGATGCATATGCAAAAGTGCAATATATTTATCTGTACAGTAATCTATTTATTTATATCCGCACCTTATTGCTCTTTATCCTGCACTACCATGAGCTCATGCAACACAATTTTGTTCTTATCTGTACTGCAAAGTTCAAATTTGAATGACAATAAAAGGAAGTCTAAGTCTAAACTAAAACAAACGAATGATCTTCTTTAGCATTCCTTGACCCACAATGCACTTCTGCCATTAATCTACCCCGCCGAATTCTTATTGGTTGACGTGTATGTGACGATTGCTGACATTTGCTTGGTCTCTTCTGCGAATGAGATAAATGATATTATTTGATATTTTACGGTAATGTGTTAATAACTCCACACATAAGTCGCTCCGGAGTATATGTCGCACCCCCGGCCAAACTATGAAAAGAACTACAACTTATAGTCCGAAAAATACGGTAACTTGCTGGAATATAAAGAGAAAATAACATACATCCATAAACGTGGATGCATATGCAAAAGTGCAATATATTTATCTGTACAGTAATCTATTTGTTTACATCCGCACCTTATTACTCTTTTATCCTGCACTACCATGAGCTAATGCAACACAATTTTGTTCTTATCTGTACTGCAAAGTTCAAATTTGAATGACAGTAAAAGGAAGTCTAAGTCTAAACTAAAACAAACGAATGATCTTCTTTAGCATTCCTTGACCCACAATGCACTTCTGCCTTGAACCTACCCCGCCAAATTCTTATTGGTTGACGTGTTTGTGACGATTGCTGACATTTGCTTGATCTCTTCCGCGAATGAGATAAATAATATTATTTGATATTTTACGGTAATGTGTTAATAATTTCACACATAAGTCGTTCCGGAGTATATGTCGCACCCCCGGCCAAACTATGAAAAGAACTACGACTTATAGTCCGAAAAATACGGTAACTTGCTGGAGTATAAAGATAATATAACATACATCCATAAACGTGGATGCATATGCAAAAGTGCAATATATTTATCTGTACAGTAATCTATTTATTTATACACGCACCTTATTACTCTTTTATCCTGCACTACCATGAGCTAATGCAACAACATTTTGTTCTTATCTGTACTGCAAAGTTTAAATTTGAATGACAATAAAAGGAAGTCTAAGTCTAAACTAAAACAAACGAATGATCTTCTTTAGCATTCCTTGACCCACAATGCACTTCTGCCATGAACCTACCCCGCCGAATTCTTATTGGTTGACGTGTATGTGACGATTGCTGACATTTGCTTGGTCTCTTCCGCGAATGAGATAAATAATATAACTTCATATTTTACAGTAATGTGTTAATACTTTCACACATAAGTCGTTCCGGAGTATATGTCGCACCCCCGGCCAAACTATGAAAAGAACTACGACTTATAGTCCGAAAAATACGGTAACTTGCTGGAATATAAAGACAATATAACATACATCCATAAACGTGGATGCATATGCAAAAGTGCAATATGTTTATCTGTTTAGTAATTTATTTATTTATACACGCACCTTATTGCTCTTTTATCCTGCACTACCATGAGCTAATGCAACAACATTTTGTTCTAATGTCTACTGCAAAGTTTAAATTTGAATGACAATAAAAGGAAGTCTAAGTCTAAACTAAAACAAACGAATGGTCTTTTTTAGCATTCCATGACCCACAATGCACTTCTGCCATGAACCTACCCCGCCGAATTCTTATTGGTTGACGTGTATGTGACGATTGCTGACATTTGCTTGGTCTCTTCCGCGAATGAGATAAATAATATTATTTGATATTTTACGGTAATGTGTTAATAACTCCACACATAAGTCGTTCCGGAGTATATGTCGCACCCCCGGCCAAACTATGAAAAAAACTGCGACTTATAGTCCAAAAAATACGGTAACTTGCTGGAATATAAAGACAATATAACATACATCCATAAACGTGGATGCATATGCAAAAGTGCAATATGTTTATCTGTTTAGTAATTTATTTATTTATACATGCACCTTATTGCTCTTTTATCCTGCACTACCATGAGCTAATGCAACACAATTTTGTTCCTATCTGTACTGCAAAGTTAAAATTTGAATGACAATAAAAGGAAGTCTAAGTCTAAACTAAAACAAACGAATGATCTTCTTTAGCATTCCTCGACCCACAATGCACTTCTGCCATTAATCTACCCCGCCGAATTCTTATTGGTTGACGTGTTTGTGACGATTGCTGACATTTGCTTGGTCTCTTCCGCGAATGAGATAAATAATATTATTTGATATTTTAGGGTAATGTGTTAATAATTTCACACATAAGTTGCTCCGGAGTATATGTCGCACCCCCGGCCAAACTATGAAAAGAACTACGACTTATAGTCCGAAAAATACGGTAACTTGCTGGAGTATAAAGAGAATATAACATACATCCATAAACGTGGATGCATATGCAAAAGTGCAATATATTTATCTGTACAGTAATCTATTTATTTACAGCCACACCTTATTACTCTTTTATCCTGCACTACCATGAGCTAATGCAACACAATTTTGTTCTTATCTGTACTGCAAAGTTTAAATTTGAATGACAATAAAAGGAAATCTAAGTCTAAACTAAAACAAACGAATGATCTTCTTTAGCATTCCTTGACCCACAATGCACTTCTGCCATTAATGTACTCCGCCGAATTCTTATTGGCTGACGCGTATGTGACGATTGCTGACATTTGCTTGGTCTCTTCTGCGAATGAGATAAATAATATTATTTGATATTTTACGGTAATGTGTTAATAACTCCACACATAAGTCGCTCCGGAGTATATGTCGCACCCCCGGTCAAACTATGAAAAGAACTGCAACTTATAGTCCGAAAAATACGGTAACTTGCTGGAATATAAAGAGAAAATAACATACATCCATAAACGTGGATGCATATGCAAAAGTGCAATATATTTATCTGTACAGTAATCTATTTGTTTATAGCCACACCTTATTACTCTTTTATCCTGCACTACCATGAGCTCATGCAACAAAATGTTGTTCTTATCTGTACTGCAAAGTTCAAATTTGAATGACAATAAAAGGAAGTCTAAGTCTAAACTAAAACAAACGAATGGTCTTTTTTAGCATTCCATGACCCACAATGCACTTCTGACATTAATCTACCCCGCCGAATTCTTATTGGTTGACGTGTATGTGAGGATTGCTGACATTTTCTTGGTCTCTTCTGCGAATGAGATAAATAATATTATTTGATATTTTACGGTAATGTGTTAATAATTTCACACATAAGTCGTTCCGGAATATATGTCGCACCCCCGGCCAAACTATGAAAAGAACTACGACTTATAGTCCAAAAAATACGGTAACTTGCTGGAATATAAAGAGAATATAACATACATCCATAAACGTGGATGCATATGCAAAAGTGCAATATATTTATCTGTACAGTAATCTATTTATTTATACACGCACCTTATTACTCTTTTATCCTGCACTACCATGAGCTAATGCAACAACATTTTGTTCTAATCTGTACTGCAAAGTTTAAATTTGAATGACAATAAAAGGAAGTCTAAGTCTAAACTAAAACAAACGAATGATCTTCTTTAGCAATCCTTGACCCACAATGCACTTCTGCCATTAATGTACCCCGCCGAATTCTTATTGGTTGATGTGTTTGTGACGATTGCTGACATTTGCTTGGTCTCTTCCGCGAATGAGATAAATAATATTATTTGATATTTTACGGTAATGTGTTAATAACCCCACACATAAGTCGCTCCGGAGTATATGTCGCACCCCCGGCCAAACTATGAAAAGAACTACGACTTATAGTCCGAAAAATACGGTAACTTGCTGGAATATAAAGAGAATATAACATACATCCATAAACGTGGATGCATATGCAAAAGTGCAATATATTTATCCGTACAGTAATCTATTTATTTTTATCCGCACCTTATTACTCTTTTATCCTGCACTACCATGAGCTAATGCAACACAATTTTGTTCTAATCTGTACTGCAAAGTTCAAATTTGAATGACAATAAAAGGAAGTCTAAGTCTAAACTAAAACAAACGAATTATCTTCTTTAGCATTCCTTGACCCACAATGCACTTCTGCCATGAACCTCCCCCACCGAATTCTTATTGGTTGACGTGTATGTGACGATTGCTGACATTTGCTTGGTCTCTTCCGCGAATGAGATAAATAATATAACTTCATATTTTACGGTAATGTGTTAATACTTTCACACATAAGTCGTTCCGTAGTATATGTCGCACCCCCGGCCAAACTATGAAAAAAAACTGCGACTTATAGTCCAAAAAATACGGTAACTTGCTGGAATATAAAGACAATATAACATACATCCATAAACGTGGATGCATATGCAAAAGTGCAATATGTTTATCTGTTTAGTAATCTATTTATTTATACACGCACCTTATTACTCTTTTATCCTGCACTACCATGAGCTCATGCAACAACATTTTGTTCTTATCTGTACTGGAAAGTTCAAATTTGAATGACAATAAAAGGAAGTCTAAGTCTAAACTAAAACAAACGAATGATCTTCTTTAGCATTCCTTGACCCACAATGCACTTCTGCCTTGAACCTACCCCGCCAAATTCTTATTGGTTGACGTGTTTGTGACGATTGCTGACATTTGCTTGATCTCTTCCGCGAATGAGATAAATAATATTATTTGATATTTTACGGTAATGTGTTAATAATTTCACACATAAGTCGTTCCGGAGTATATGTCGCACCCCCGGCCAAACTATGAAAAGAACTACGACTTATAGTCCGAAAAATACGGTAACTTGCTGGAGTATAAAGATAATATAACATACATCCATAAACGTGGATGCATATGCAAAAGTGCAATATATTTATCTGTACAGTAATCTATTTATTTATACACGCACCTTATTACTCTTTTATCCTGCACTACCATGAGCTCATGCAACAACATTTTGTTCTTATCTGTACTGCAAAGTTTAAATTTGAATGACAATAAAAGGAAGTCTAAGTCTAAACTAAAACAAACGAATGATCTTCTTTAGCATTCCTTGACCCACAATGCACTTCTGCCATGAACCTACCCCGCCGAATTCTTATTGGTTGACGTGTATGTGACGATTGCTGACATTTGCTTGGTCTCTTCCGCGAATGAGATAAATAATATAACTTCATATTTTACAGTAATGTGTTAATACTTTCACACATAAGTCGTTCCGGAGTATATGTCGCACCCCCGGCCAAACTATGAAAAGAACTACGACTTATAGTCCGAAAAATACGGTAACTTGCTGGAATATAAAGACAATATAACATACATCCATAAACGTGGATGCATATGCAAAAGTGCAATATGTTTATCTGTTTAGTAATTTATTTATTTATACACGCACCTTATTGCTCTTTTATCCTGCACTACCATGAGCTAATGCAACAACATTTTGTTCTAATGTCTACTGCAAAGTTTAAATTTGAATGACAATAAAAGGAAGTCTAAATCTAAACTAAAACAAACGAATGATCTTTTTTAGCAATCCTTGACCCACAATGCACTTCTGCCATGAACCTACCCCGCCGAATTCTTATTGGTTGACGTGTTTGTGACGATTGCTGACATTTGCTTGGTCTCTTCTGCGAATGAGATAAATAATATTATTTGATATTTTATGGTAATGTGTTAATAATTTCACACATAAGTTGCTCCGTAGTATATGTCGCACCCTCCGGCCAAACTATGAAAAAAACTGCGACATATAGTCCGAAAAATTCGTTAACTTGCTGGAATTTAAAGAGAATATAACATACATCCATAAACGTGGATGCATATGCAAAAGTGCAATATATTTATCTGTACAGTAATCTATTTATTTATACACGCACCTTATTACTCTTTTATCCTGCACTACCATGAGCTAATGCAACAACATTTTGTTCTTATCTGTACTGCAAAGTTCAAATTTGAATGACAATAAAAGGAAATCTAAGTCTAAACTAAAACAAACGAATGGTCTTTTTTAGCATTCCTTGACCCACAATGCACTTCTGCCATTAATCTACCCCGCCGAATTCTTATTGGTTGACGTGTTTGTGAGGATTGCTGACATTTTCTTGGTCTCTTCTGCGAATGAGATAAATAATGTAACTTCATATTTTACGGTAATGTGTTAATACTTTCACACATAAGTCACTTCGGAGTATATGTCGCACCCCCGGCCAAACTATGAAAAGAACTACGACTTATAGTCCGAAAAATACGGTAACTTGCTGGAATATAAAGAGAATATAACATACATCCATAAACGTGGATGCATATGCAAAAGTGCAATATATTCATCTGTTTAGTAATCTATTTGTTTATAGCCACACCTTATGACTCTTTTATCCTGCACTACCATGAGGTAATGCAACACAATTTTGTTCTAATCTGTACTGCAAAGTTCAAATTTGAATGACAATAAAAGGAAGTCTAAGTCTAAACTAAAACAAACGAATGATCTTCTTTAGCATTCCTTGACCCACAATGCACTTCTGCCATTAATCTACCCCGCCGAATTCTTATTGGCTGACGCGTATGTGACGATTGCTGACATTTGCTTGGTCTCTTCCGCGAATGAGATAAATAATATAACTTCATATTTTACTGTAATGTGTTAATACTTTCACACATAAGTCGTTCCGGAGTATATGTCGCACCCCCGGCCAAACTATGAAAAGAACTACGACTTATAGTCCAAAAAATACGGTAACTTGCTGGAATATAAAGACAATATAACATACATCCATAAACGTGGATGCATATGCAAAAGTGCAATATATTTATCTGTACAGTAATCTATTTGTTTACATCCGCACCTTATTACTCTTTTATCCTGCACTACCATGAGCTAATGCAACAACATTTTGTTCTAATCTGTACTGCAAAGTTCAAATTTGAATGACAATAAAAGGAAGTCTAAGTCTAAACTAAAACAAACGAATGATCTTCTTTAGCATTCCTTGACCCACAATGCACTTCTGCCATGAACCTACCCCGCCGAATTCTTATTGGTTGACGTGTATGTGAGGATTGCTGACATTTGCTTGGTCTCTTCCGCGAATGAGATAAATAATGTAACTTCATATTTTACGGTAATGTGTTAATAATTTCACACATAAGTCACTTCGGAGTATATGTCGCACCCCCGGCCAAACTATGAAAAAAACTGCGACTTATAGTCCAAAAAATACGGTAACTTGCTGGAATATAAAGACAATATAACATACATCCATAAACGTGGATGCATATGCAAAAGTGCAATATATTTATCTGTACAGTAATCTATTTATTTATACACGCACCTTATTACTCTTTTATCCTGCACTACCATGAGTTCATGCAACAACATTTTGTTCTAATCTGTACTGCAAAGTTCAAATTTGAATGACAATAAAAGGAAGTCTAAATCTAAACTAAAACAAACGAATGATCTTTTTTAGCATTCCTTGACCCACAATGCACTTCTGCCATGAATCTACCCCGCCGAATTCTTATTGGTTGACGTGTTTGTGACGATTGCTGACATTTGCTTGGTCTCTTCCGCGAATGAGATAAATAATATTATTTGATATTTTACGGTAATGTGTTAATAATTTCACACATAAGTTGCTCCGGAGTATATGTCGCACCCCCGGCCAAACTATGAAAAAAACTACGACTTATAGTCCAAAAAATACGGTAACTTGCTGGAATATAAAGACAATATAACATACATCCATAAACGTGGATGCATATGCAAAAGTGCAATATATTTATCTGTACAGTAATCTATTTGTTTACATCCGCACCTTATTACTCTTTTATCCTGCACTACCATGAGCTAATGCAACAAAATGTTGTTCTTATCTGTACTGCAAAGTTCAAATTTGAATGACAATAAAAGGAAATCTAAGTCTAAACTAAAACAAACGAATGATCTTCTTTAGCATTCCTTGACCCACAATGCACTTCTGCCATGAACCTACCCCGCCGAATTCTTATTGGTTGACGTGTTTGTGACGATTGCTGACATTTGCTTGGTCTCTTCCGCGAATGAGATAAATAATGTAACTTCATATTTTACGGTAATGTGTTAATAATTTCACACATAAGTCACTCCGGAGTATATGTCGCACCCCCGGCCAAACTATGAAAAAAAACTGCGACATATAGTCCGAAAAATTCGTTAACTTGCTGGAATCTAAAGATAATATAACATACATCCATAAACGTGGATGCATATGCAAAAGTGTAATATATTTATCTGTACAGTAATCTATTTGTTTATAGCCACACCTTATTACTCTTTTATCCTGCACTACCATGAGCTAATGCAACACAATTTTGTTCCTATCTGTACTGCAAAGTTCAAATTTGAATGACAATAAAAGGAAATCTAAGTCTAAGTCTAAACTAAAACAAACAAATGATCTTCTTTAGCATTCCTTGACCCACAATGCACTTCTGCCATGAACCTACCCCGCCGAATTCTTATTGGTTGACGTGTATGTGACGATTGCTGACATTTGCTTGGTCTCTTCCGCGAATGAGATAAATAATATAACTTCATATTTTACGGTAATGTGTTAATACTTTCACACATAAGTCGTTCCGGAATATATGTCGCACCCCCGGCCAAACTATGAAAAAAACTGCGACTTATAGTCCAAAAAATACGGTAACTTGCTGGAATATAAAGACAATATAACATACATCCATAAACGTGGATGCATATGCAAAAGTGCAATATATTTATCTGTACAGTAATCTATTTGTTTATAGCCACACCTTATTACTCTTTTATCCTGCACTACCATGAGCTAATGCAACACAATTTTGTTCTTATCTGTACTGCAAAGTTCAAATTTGAATGACAATAAAAGGAAATCTAAGTCTAAACTAAAACAAACGAATGGTCTTTTTTAGCATTCCATGACCCACAATGCACTTCTGCCATTAATCTACCCCGCCGAATTCTTATTGGTTGACGTGTTTGTGACGATTGCTGACACTTTCTTGGTCTCTTCTGCGAATGAGATAAATAATATTATTTGATATTTTACGGTAATGTGTTAATAATTTCACACATAAGTCGTTCCGGAGTATATGTCGCACCCCCGGCCAAACTATGAAAAGAACTACGACTTATAGTCCAAAAAATACGGTAACTTGCTGGAATATAAAGACAATATAACATACATCCATAAACGTGGATGCATATGCAAAAGTGCAATATATTTATCTGTACAGTAATCTATTTATTTTTATTCGCACCTTATTACTCTTTTATCCTGCACTACCATGAGCTCATGCAACACAATGTTGTTCCTATCTGTACTGCAAAGTTCAAATTTGAATGCCAATAAAAGGAAATCTAAGTCTAAACTAAAACAAACGAATGATCTTCTTTAGCATTCCTTGACCCACAATGCACTTCTGCCATGAACCTACCCCGCCGAATTCTTATTGGTTGACGTGTATGTGACGATTGCTGACATTTGCTTGGTCTCTTCTGCGAATGAGATAAATAATATTATTTGATATTTTACGGTAATGTGTTAATAATTTCACACATAAGTCGTTCCGGAGTATATGTCGCACCCCCGGCCAAACTATGAAAAAAACTACGACTTATAGTCCGAAAAATACGGTAACTTGCTGGAATATAAAGAGAATATAACATACATCCATAAACGTGGATGCATATGCAAAAGTGCAATATATTTATCTGTACAGTAATCTATTTATTTATACACGCACCTTATTGCTCTTTTATCCTGCACTACCATGAGTTCATGCAACACAATTTTGTTCTTATCTGTACTGCAAAGTTCAAATTTGAATGACAATAAAAGGAAGTCTAAGTCTAAACTAAAACAAACGAATGATCTTCTTTAGCATTCCTTGACCCACAATGCACTTCTGCCATGAACCTACCCCGCCGAATTCTTATTGGTTGACGCGTATGTGACGATTGCTGACATTTGCTTGGTCTCTTCCGCGAATGAGATAAATAATATAACTTCATATTTTACGGTAATGTGTTAATAATTTCACACATAAGTCACTTCGGAGTATATGTCGGCCAAACTATGAAAAGAACTACGACTTATAGTCCAAAAAATACGGTAACTTGCTGGAATATAAAGACAATACAACATACATCCATAAACGTGGATGCATATGCAAAAGTGCAATATATTTATCTGTACAGTAATCTATTTATTTATATCCGCACCTTATTACTCTTTTATCCTGCACTACCATGAGCTAATGCAACACAATTTTGTTCTTATCTGTACTGCAAAGTTCAAATTTGAATGACAATAAAAGGAAATCTAAGTCTAAACTAAAACAAACGAATGATCTTCTTTAGCATTCCTTGACCCACAATGCACTTCTGCCATTAATGTACCCCGCCGAATTCTTATTGGTTGACGTGTATGTGACGATTGCTGACATTTTCTTGGTCTCTTCTGCGAATGAGATAAATAATATAACTTCATATTTTACGGTAATGTGTTAATACTTTCACACATAAGTCGTTCCGGAGTATATGTCGCACCCCCGGCCAAACTATGAAAAAAACTGCGACTTATAGTCCAAAAAATACGGTAACTTGCTGGAATATAAAGACAATATAACATACATCCATAAACGTGGATGCATATGCAAAAGTGCAATATATTTATCTGTACAGTAATCTATTTGTTTATAGCCATACCTTATTACTCTTTTATCCTGCACTACCATGAGCTAATGCAACACAATTTTGTTCTAATCTGTACTGCAAAGTTCAAATTTGAATGACAATAAAAGGAAATCTAAGTCTAAACTAAAACAAACGAATGATCTTCTTCAGCATTCCTTGACCCACAATGCACTTCTGCCATGAACCTACCCCGCCGAATTCTTATTGGTTGACGCGTATGTGACGATTGCTGACATTTGCTTGGTCTCTTCCGCGAATGAGATAAATAATATAACTTCATATTTTACGGTAATGTGTTAATAATTTCACACATAAGTCACTTCGGAGTATATGTCGGCCAAACTATGAAAAGAACTACGACTTATAGTCCAAAAAATACGGTAACTTGCTGGAATATAAAGACAATACAACATACATCCATAAACGTGGATGCATATGCAAAAGTGCAATATATTTATCTGTACAGTAATCTATTTATTTATATCCGCACCTTATTACTCTTTTATCCTGCACTACCATGAGCTAATGCAACACAATTTTGTTCTTATCTGTACTGCAAAGTTCAAATTTGAATGACAATAAAAGGAAATCTAAGTCTAAACTAAAACAAACGAATGATCTTCTTTAGCATTCCTTGACCCACAATGCACTTCTGCCATTAATGTACCCCGCCGAATTCTTATTGGTTGACGTGTATGTGACGATTGCTGACATTTTCTTGGTCTCTTCTGCGAATGAGATAAATAATATAACTTCATATTTTACGGTAATGTGTTAATACTTTCACACATAAGTCGTTCCGGAGTATATGTCGCACCCCCGGCCAAACTATGAAAAAAACTGCGACTTATAGTCCAAAAAATACGGTAACTTGCTGGAATATAAAGACAATATAACATACATCCATAAACGTGGATGCATATGCAAAAGTGCAATATATTTATCTGTACAGTAATCTATTTGTTTATAGCCATACCTTATTACTCTTTTATCCTGCACTACCATGAGCTAATGCAACACAATTTTGTTCTAATCTGTACTGCAAAGTTCAAATTTGAATGACAATAAAAGGAAATCTAAGTCTAAACTAAAACAAACGAATGATCTTCTTCAGCATTCCTTGACCCACAATGCACTTCTGCCATGAACCCCCTCCACCGAATTCTTATTGGTTGACGTGTTTGTGACGATTGCTGACATTTTCTTGGTCTCTTCTGCGAATGAGATAAATAATATTATTTGATATTTTACGGTAATGTGTTAATACTTTCACACATAAGTCGCTCCGGAGTATATGTCGCACCCCCGGTCAAAGTATGAAAAGAACTACGACTTATAGTCCGAAAAATACGGTAACTTGCTGGAATATAAAGAGAAAATAACATACATCCATAAACGTGGATGCATATGCAAAAGTGCAATATATTTATCTGTACAGTAATCTATTTGTTTACATCCGCACCTTATTGCTCTTTTATCCTGCACTACCATGAGCTCATGCAACACAATTTTGTTCTAATCTGTACTGCAAAGTTCAAATTTGAATGACAATAAAAGGAAGTCTAAGTCTAAACTAAAACAAACGAATGGTCTTTTTTAGCATTCCATGACCCACAATGCACTTCTGCCATGAATCTACCCCGCCGAATTCTTATTGGTTGACGTGTATGTGAGGATTGCTGACATTTTCTTGGTCTCTTCTGCGAATGAGATAAATAATATTATTTGATATTTTACGGTAATGTGTTAATAACTCCACACATAAGTCACTTCGGAGTATATGTCGCACCCCCGGCCAAACTATGAAAAGAACTACGACTTATAGTCCAAAAAATACGGTAACTTGCTGGAATATAAAGACAATATAACATACATCCATAAACGTGGATGCATATGCAAAAGTGCAATATATTTATCTGTACAGTAATCTATTTGTTTATAGCCACACCTTATTACTCTTTTATCCTGCACTACCATGAGCTAATGCAACACAATTTTGTTCTTATCTGTACTGCAAAGTTCAAATTTGAATGACAATAAAAGGAAGTCTAAATCTAAACTAAAACAAACGAATGATCTTTTTTAGCATTCCTTGACCCACAATGCACTTCTGCCATGAACCTACCCCGCCAAATTCTTATTGGTTGACGCGTATGTGACGATTGCTGACATTTGCTTGGTCTCTTCCGCGAATGAGATAAATAATATTATTTGATATTTTACGGTAATGTGTTAATAATTTCACACATAAGTTGCTCCGTAGTATATGTCGCACCCCCGGCCAAACTATGAAAAGAACTACGACTTATAGTCCGAAAAATACGGTAACTTGCTGGAATATAAAGAGAATATAACATACATCCATAAACGTGGATGCATATGCAAAAGTGCAATATATTTATCTGTACAGTAATCTATTTGTTTATAGCCACACCTTATTACTCTTTTATCCTGCACTACCATGAGCTAATGCAACAACATTTTGTTCTAATCTGTACTGCAAAGTTCAAATTTGAATGACAATAAAAGGAAATCTAAGTCTAAGTCTAAACTAAAACAAACGAATGATCTCTTCATGCAAAATGGCCTTAAAACAAAGAGCCTGTGTCGTCTTAAACAACTGCCAGGTTTACCACATGAAGTAATACCCTTGTGGTTGTGTGAGCTATTCATGGAAGGTGATGATGGTATCTTCCCTGACCCCCCAATGATTCAGTTGACCCGAGACTAGGATGGTGGCGGCGCAATTTGATTTAGTTTACCTCTCAGTTCCACTCTCGCTCTTTGTCTGTCCCTGAGACAACGCAATCTCTGGCTTTTTAATCCCCTCTCTCCAAAAGCGATACACGCCTTGTTTGTGCGCGGGCTGCTGTTGTTTGGTCGCCCGTGCTCCCAGTAGATCTTCAGACATTGTTGTTGTTTGTCTGTAACGCCGAGGCTCCTCGGAGGGAGTTTGTTTTCGTTCTCAGCTTTTAGTCAATGGGGTGGCGCTCAATTCCCCGTTGGATGTGGTCATCGTTGGAGACAATTATGCTGATTTTGGAAATAGAAAAAAAAAATTGCATGCAGCCAATTTTGTAGCACATTTCGTCTTGCATGTTTAAACTACAAGCAAAAGCCGTAAAAATATTGCCTTCCTGAATGTTTACGTTGGTTGAACAGATGGTTTGGGGAAAAAAAATGTTGCTTTTGTTTTATGGTGCTGACAGAATGGAATGTTGAGTTGCTTTCAGCTCTGTGTTGTCGCAAGTTGGGTTGTGATTAATGCTTTTTGTATGTCTGGTAAAACGGAAGTACCTTGTTGTGGTTCTACTGAAGTAAAAATGAAAGGCAGCCAAATTGTTCTGTGACATTTAGAGGTGAGAATCCGATTACAATTATGTTTCAGGGGCTATGATTAGATTATGAATGGATTATTCATGCATATTTAATTCTTATTTTGTATATTAGTATTATATTTTGGGATAGATGTCCGATAATGGCTTTTTTTGCCGATATTCCGATATTAGATAGATTAGATAGTACTTTATTTATTCCGTCAGGAGAGTTCCTTCAGGAAAATTAAAATTTTCAGCACAATCCCATTCAAGATCAAACAAACATTACAGGGAGACAGAACAGGATCGCTGACGGGTCTGCCGGCTTCCAGCGCCCCTTACAAAAAAAGATGAAATACAGGTAAACAAGGGGGGGGGGGGGGGGGGGGGAAATAGAAGATTAAAATGAAATAAAAAAATCGGTCTTAGCCTGGGCCTTGGAGAGGGGGTGCAGACTGAGGCCAAGGGAAAAACAAAAAAAACAAACAAAAAAAAAAAAATATTGTCCAACTCTTGATTACCGATTCCGATATCAACCGATACCGATATATACAGTCGTGGAATTAACACATTATTATGCCTAATTTTGTTGTGATGCCCCGCTGGATGCATTAAAGGCCTACTGAAATGAGATTTCCTTATTTAAACGGGGATAGCAGGTCCATTCTATTCATCATACTTGATCATTTCGCGATATTGCCGTATTTTTGCTGAAAGGATTTAGTAGAGAACATCGACGATAAAGTTCGCAACTTTTGGTCGCTAATAAAAAAGCCTTGCCTGTACCGGAAGTAGCAGACGATGTGCGCGTGACGTCACGGGTCGTAGGGCTCCTCACATCCTCACATTGTTTACAATCATAGCCTCCAGCAGCAAGAGCTATTCGGACCGAGAAAGCGACAATTTCCCCATTAATTTGAGCGGGGATGAAAGATTTGTGGATGAGGAAAGTTAGAGTGAGGCACTAAAGAAAAAAAAAAGAAAAAAGTGACGGCTCTGGGTGGCGGCAGTGGTAGCGTTTCAGATGTAATTAGACACATTTACTAGGATAATTCTGGAAAATCCTTATCTGCTTATTGTGTTAATAGTATTTTAGTGAGATTCTAAAGCAGGGGTAGGGAACCTATGGCTCTAGAGCCAGATGTGGCTCTTTTGATGACTGCATCTGGCTCTCAGATAAATCTGAGCTGACATTGCGTAAAACGATAAGTAATGAATAATTCTACTTGTAATCACAGTGTTAAAAATAACGTTCAAACTATAAAATATTCTAATGCATTTTGAATCCATCCATCCGTTTTCTACCGCACCTGTTCAAGAAGTTGCATTAATGGTAAGAAGTTATTTATTTATTATTGGTTAGTGTGGGGCTTGCCCTCCTGGGGGTTCTTCAGACCACCAAGCACCGACATGAAAGCCTGTTTCAGGGTTACAATATTGTTTTATTTTTCAATAAGTCTCTCAGTTGCTTTCCAGCAATTGTCTTTTCCTCTTTCGTTCTCGCTCGCGCTCTGGCTCCAGCCCCAAACCCGTCTCTCCTCCTGGTTGCTGCTTATAACAGAGCGACAGGTGATTAGATAACAAGGCCCAGGTGGGCCATCTACGCATCCGTCGCTGATTTTGAGGCCGGTCCTGGCAACACCCCGCTTCGCTGCAGGCCTGCAGGCCACACCTCCTCCACAGTTAGCTTCAGAATAACAATGTTATTACAAAGAATAAGAGACATATTATACTCTAGAAATGTTGGTCTTACTTAAAAATGCACACATTTAGTTTTTCCGTGTTGAAATTTTTTTTTTATATGGCTCTTACGGAAATACATTTTAAAATATTTGGATTCTTGGCTCTCTCAGCCAAAAAGGTTCCCGACCCCTGTTCTAAAGTCAGACCTGAAAGTCGGATAGCTGCGGTGAACACCAGTGTCTGAGAGAAGCCATGGAGGAGCCAAGATACCAGTTGCTTTTTTGACAGCTGCTGCAGTAAGTCCCATAATCCACTGAAGTCTCCGGTAAGAGCTGACATAATATCACAATTTTACCATCCAAAAACTTGCTGGTTGACGTAGAGAAACATGTTCGCTTGACCGCTCTGTGTTAAAGCTTCACAACAAACAAACACCGGCTGTGTTTTGGTGCTAAAGGCAGCTGCAATCCACGGCTTTCCAGCAACAGCATTCTTCTTTGATGTCTCCATTATTAATTGAACAAATTGCAAAAGATTCAGCAACACAGTGTAATTATGTGATGAAAAGAGACGGCTTTTAGCCGTGTGTGGTGCTAGGAGAACATGTCCGCTCCAACCCGAGACGTCACGCGCACGCGTCATCATACACGCCATCATTCTGCGACGTTTTCAACAAGAAACTCCGCGGGAAATTTAAAATTGCAATTTAGTAAACTAAAAAGGCCGTATTGGCATGTGTTGCAATGTTAATATTTCATCATTGATATATAAACTATCAGACTGCGTGGTCGCTAGTAGTGGCTTTCAGGAGGCCTTTAAACAATGTAACAAGGTTTTCCAAAATAAATCAACTCAAGTTATGGGAAAAAAATGCGAACATAGCACGGCCATGTTTATTATTGAAGTCACAAAGTGCATTATTTTTTTTAACATGCCTCAAAAATGGAATAAGCTGTAGAAAATGGATGGATGGATGCTTCAAAACAGCACCTTGGAGTTTGGGACATGCATGAGGGAGGTTGAGGTGGGCAGGGTTGAGGTGGTGTATATTGTAGCGTCCCGGAAAAGTTAGTGCTGCAAGGGATTCTGGGTATTTTTTTTGTTGTGTTTATGTTGTGTTACGGTGGGTGTAGGGTTGGGTATCGTTTGAATTCGAACGATTCCGATTCCGATTCTTTGTTTCGATTCCGATTCCTGACTATTTCTCAATTCCGATTCTTCTTGTACCATGTGTTTGCCAGGTAGTCCCTGAAAGGTGGTGTGTATTTTGGGTTGAGAGTTTTCACCATATCCCTGCAAACATAAACAAACATGTAATGTTGCTGTTGCTGTTTAGCCCAGTATCAATTAGCTTAGCTCTGACGTTATTGCTTAACTAACCTAAATGTTGGAGAGTCCACCTCTGAAAAGGGATGCGGTCTTTTGACTATGTGTGCAGTGACCTTTCTGTGGCACTCTTCCGTCTGTGGCACCGACATTTTCCCCATTGCCGCTACGGTGAACGGCGTATGCTGAGCACATCGCGGAGCCGGGCTAGCAGGTTGTAAATTGTCTATCAACAAATACGCGGGCTAATTTGTTAGTTGGCGCAAAACACATTATTTATTGCATATATATTGTTTTACTTAGCGGATTTGGACTGCAGTGCAGTCACCGAGGTGCCAGGCTGGGCGTCGGAGCCGGAGCCGGAGCCAGAGGAAGAGGCAGAGGACGCGCATTTATTTGTACTCCATGAACTCGGAGGTGCTTCATCATGTTCGATGTGCACCCTCCTAAGCACGAAACAGTTCTGTCGCACGTGTTACATTTCGCCGATATTTCATTTTTTTTTAGTAAAATAAAGCCACACTTTCGACCGCCGACACTCGGTATCCATGCTTGACCGACTCGCTCGGCTATATAGGCTCGGCTATGCTAACACTTCCGGCGGTGGGCGCTTTTTCGTTGGTGTCCGGTCAGCGGACTTATTATTTTTTCCCCGGTTGGCGAACTGGGTATCGAAACTAGGAATCGAAATTTAGTCCCGGTTCCAATCGATACTCGATACTCGATACCCAACCCGAGGTGGGTGCAGATGTTCTTTCGAAATATTTGGCATTCTTGTTTGGTGTGGATTCACAGTGTTGCGCATATTTGTAACAGTGTTAAATTTGTTTATACGGCCGCCCTCAGTGTGACCTGTATGGCTGTTGACCAAGTATGCCATGCATTCACTTTCGTATGTGAAAAGCCGTAGGTGTCATGAGATTGGGCCGGCACGCAAAGGCAGTGCCTTTAAGGTTTATTGGCGCTCTGGACTTCTCCCTACGTCCGTGTACCACTCCGTACAGCAGCGTTTTAAAAAGTCATGAATTTTACTTTTTGAAACAGATACCGATAATTTCCGATGTTACATTTTAAAGCATTTATCGGCCGATAATATCGTCAGTCCAATATTATAAGACATCTCTATATTTTGGATATATTGTATATTATTGTTATATATTAAAATGTATTATTTGTAACTATTAATCATTATTATGAAAAGGCCCTTCCTTTGGCTACCGCTTCATTTACGTTTCTGGTGTCTTGCCAGATTTTGTATTTGGTTGGAATACAGAATTTGTATTCATGCTGGAGGAGCACTTGCATTCAAAAGAGAGGAGCTACGCTTCCGTCCACGATTCCAATGAGGCGTAAAGCATAGGGCTGTAGATAACTCTCAAGTCAGGGCTGACATTCATTTGGATGGCCCCAGTTCCACGTTTATCTCCCACTAGGGCTGCAGCTAACGATTAATTTGATAATCGATTAATCCGTCGATTATTACTTCGATCAATCGATTAATAATCGGATAAAAGAGACAAACTACATTTCTATCCTTTTCGATACTTTATTTAAAAAAACAGCATACTGGCATCATGTACATTCGATTTGCCAAATAGAACAAGGTGTTAACATTTTTTTATTTTTTTTATTAAGTGTGCATTGTCCTGCACAATAGCAATAATTTTGCTTAGGGGAATTTCAAACCTGGTTATTACCTATTCCAACATTCTGCAAGGTTGGATGCTGAATGTCAATCAATCAATCAATCAATGTTTATTTATATAGCCCCAAATCACAAATGTCTCAAAGGACTGCACAAATCATTACGACTACAACATCCTCGGAAGAACCCACAAAAGGGCAAGGAAAACTCACACCCAGGGGGCAGGGAGAATTCACATTCAGTGGGACGCCAGTGACAATGCTGACTATGAGAAACCTTGGAGAGGACCTCAGATGTGGGCAACCCCCCCCCTCTAGGGGACCGAAAGCAATGGATGTCGAGCGGGTCTAACATGATACTGTGAAAGTTCAATCCATAGTGGCTCCAAGACAGCAGTGAGAGTCCCGTCCACAGGAAACCATCTCAAGCGGATCAGCAGCGTAGAGATGTCCCCAACCGATACAGGCGAGCGGTCCATCCTGGGTCCCGACGAGCGGTCCATCCTGGGTCTCGACTCTGGACAGTCAGTACTTCATCCATGGTCATCGGACCGGACCCCCTCCACAAGGAAATGTCTTTCCTCTATCGCAGGGGTCGGCAACCCGCGGCTCCGGAGCCGCATGCAGCTCTTTGGCCACTCTGATAATCGCCGACCCCCCCCCCCTCCGATTGTTTTGGGGGTTTCCGTATTTTGGTGCCTCTCCCGGACATAACATTCTCCGATTTTCACCCGGACTACAATATTGAGGGGGTGCCGTGATAGCTTTACTTTTAAAGTCCTCTACAACAGTGGTCCCCAACCACCGGGCCGTGGCCCGATTGGTACCGGGCCGCAGAAGAATTTTTTATTAAAAAAAAAAAAAAAATTTTTTTTTTTTTAATTAAATCGACATAAAAAACACAATATACACTTAAAATTAGTGCACCAACCACAAAAACCTCAATTTTTCATGACAAAAACGTCCCCTTTTTCATGACAAAGAAGAAAAAAAAAAAGTACCCCCCCCCCTGGGCCACGGGACAAATTATTAAGCGTTGACCGGTCCGCGGATACAAAATGGTTGGGGACCACTGCTCTTCAACATGTCATCACGCCAGCCTTTACGCCATCCTAACTGCGTGCCGGCCGGACGCATGCATTTCGCTACTTCTATTGTCACACGTTCGAGATTGCGAGGCAAAATGGGTCAACAGCCATACAGGTTACACTGAAGGTTGTGATATAAACAACTTTATCACTCTTACTAATATGCGCCACACTGTGAACCCACACCAAACAAGAATGACAAACACATTTCGGGAGAACATCCTCACAGTAACACATTATAAATGCAACATAATTACCCAGAATCCCATGCATCCATGACTCGTCCAGGGTATATTATACACCCCCGCGCCCCCAACCCTGCCCACCTCAACCAACGCACGGTTCGGTGAATGCGCATATGAAACTGGTGGGGTTTGGTACCTCCAACAATGTTAAGAACCCCTGGGTTAGAGGTCAGAATTTTAATGTTCTTCATGGTTCCACTGTGTATTTTATTTTGTGTTTCTCTCTCCATCCTCATTGATTTTTTTTTCTATTCCACTCCCTGCCAGCTCCACACTGACAGCTCTTTTCCTGAGTGAGATCATGCTGTTTGTTGTTCTCACCGGGGTCAGCCTTACAGTGCCAGCTAGTGTGTAAACAATAGCTAGATAGTATGTAAACAATGGCCAAGTTTGTTCTCCTCTGTGAGTGGTTTGTGCGTCATCTCACAATGTGTTTTAAGTATACTCACAGAATCTTGGAATAATGAACCCTTTTTGGATGGATGTTTGTGTGTCTGCATTGTCGCGGGTCAAAAGTACACAACACGTAAGAGGAGAGCGGATCGATCCATAAATTTGTGGTGTCGACACCAAGTGCAATATCAGTATTTGTTTGCGACTTGAGTGTTCAGATTTATATTTACATTTTCTTCAAACAATTTGTCGTTTTTGTCAATGCTGAGAAAGTCAAGGAATAAATCCCTGGACACAGAAGGACTTTGAGAGAAAAAAATAATAATATTTTAATGAGTAGTAGATAGTAGTTTTTGCTACTGTTTAGTTATTGTGTACTATTACCTTTGTTTTGCTTCATCAGTTCTGTGTCGTCATCATAGGCCAGGGGTGTCCAAACTTTTTCCACTGAGGGCCACACACTGAATAATCAAAGCAAGCGGGGGCCGTTTATTTTTAAAAAACAATCCAATATATCAATCAGTCAATCAATGTTTACTTAAATAGCCCTAAATCACTAGTGTCTCAAAGGGCTGCACAAACCACTACGACATCCTCGGTAGGCCCACATAAGGGCAAGGAAAACTCACACCCAGTGGGACGTCGGTGACAATGATGACTATGAGAACATGATACTGTGATACTGATGATACTGATGACTATGAGAACATATGAGAACATGATACTGTGAAAGATCAATCCATAATGGATCCAACACAGTCGCGAGAGTCCAGTCCAAAGCGGATCCAACACAGCAGCGAGAGTCCCGTTCACAGCGGAGCCAGCAGGAAACCATCCCAAGCGGAGGCGGATCAGCAGCGCAGAGATGTCCCCAGCCGATACACAGGCAAGCAGTACATGGCCACCGGATCGGACCGGACTCCCTCCACAAAGGAGAGTGGGACATAGAAGAAAAAGAAAAGAAACGGCAGATCAACTGGTCTAAAAAGGGAGTCTATTTAAAGGCTAGAGTATACAAATGAGTTTTAAGGTGAGATTTAAATGCTTCTACTGAGGTAGCATCTCGAACTGTTACCGGGAGGGCATTCCAGAGTACTGGAGCCCGAAATGAAAAAGCTCTACAGCCCGCAGACTTTTTTTGGGCTTTGGGAATCACTAATAAGCCGGAGTCCTTTGAACGCAGATTTCTTGCCGGGACATATGGTACAATACAATCGGCAAGATAGGATGGAGCTAGACCGTGTAGTATTTTATACGTAAGTAGTAAAACCTTAAAGTCACATCTTAAGTGCACAGGAAGCATAAAAAATATACATTTAGGCCTCCACTCAGGCTTGATCCCGGGGACCCCTAAGGGTTTGGGTAAAAATAAAATGTTACAAATGTGTCATTAATCAGTATTATTATTTTTTATTATTATTCAAGTTTTAAATCTCTAGATCAGGGGTCACCAGGTCGCCCATGAGGACCAGATGAGTCGTCCGCTGGCCTGTTCTAAAAATAGCTCAAATAGCAGCACTTACCAGTGAGCTGCCTCTATTTTTGCAGTTGTATTTATTTACTAGCAAGCTGGTCTCGCTTTGCTCGACATTTTTAATTCTAAGAGAGACAAAACTCAAATAGAATTTGAATATCCAAGAAAATATTTTAAAGACTTGGTCTTCACTTGTTTAAATAAATTCATTTATTTTTTTACTTTGCTTCTTATAACTTTCAGAAAGACCATTTTAGAGAAAAAATACAACCTTAAAAAGGATTTTAGGATTTTTAAACACATATACCTTTTTACCTTTAAAATTCATTCCTCTTCTTTCCTGACAATTTAAATCAATGTTCAAGTATTTTTATTTTATTTTATTTTATTGTAAAGAATAATAAATACATTTTAATTTAACTATTTATTTTAGCTTCTATTTTTCCGACGAATAATATTTGTGAAATATTTCTTCAAACTTATTATGATTAAAATTCCCCAAAAAATATTCTGGCAAATCTACAACATCTGTAGAATCAAATTTAAATCTTATTTCAAAGTCTTTTGAATTTCTTTTAACATTTTTGTTCTGGAAAATGTAGAAAAAATAATGATTTGTCTTTGTTAGAAATATAGTTTGGTCCAATTTGTTATATATTCTAACAAAGTGCAGATTGGATTTTAACCTATTTAAAACATGCCATTAAAATTCTAAAATTAATCTTAATCAGGAAAAATTACTAATGATTTTCTATAAATTCTTTTTTAAATTTTTTTCAAAAAGATTCAAATTAGCTAGTTTTTCTATTCATTTTTTTCGGTTGAATTTTGAATTTTAAATGGTCAAAATTGAAGATAAACTATATTTCAAAATTTTATTTTCATTTTTTTCGTGTTTTCTCCACTTTTAAACCTTTCAATTAAGTGTTTTTTTCATCATTTTTTCTCTACAAAAAACTTTCCGTAAAAGGAAAAAAAAAGTTAGACGGAATGACAGACAGAAATACCCATTTTTTTTAATATATATATAGATTTATTTATTAAAGATAAATTGAGCAAATTGGCTATTTCTGGCAATTTATTTAAGTGTGTATCAAACTGGTAGCCCTTGGCATTAATCAGTACCCAAGAAGTAGCTCTTGGTTTCAAAAAGGTTGCTGACCCCTGGTTGAGATCAACATTAAGTCTATCTGTCAATATGACGTTTTTAAAGTATTAAGTTGTATACTCTTTTTGTCAAAGAAAACTATGTTTTTTAATGAAAAAAAACACAAAATATGCAATATTTTCCCCCAATAATTTTTTCAAGTAGAATATTTCAGATTATACAATAATTGAAGCCGTAAAAAGGTCAACAACTCATAACAACATTGATTTGAATTCACTATTATTGTTTTGTGCAATGACACTTCAAAACAAAACACACTGATCCAAAGGGTTCCTACTCATTAAAGTGTTAAAAAATAAATTATGTATATATTTTTTTTACCGTTTACTTTTAACACAATGGTCTCGAGATGAACTTCAAATCCATCCGTCAATTATAATTTTTTTGTAGTTTGTTTTTTGTTTGTTCGTTTAAAAAAAAAACAGCTCAGTTTTTTGTATGGCAAACACAAAATATCCAACATTTGCCCCCAAAAATATCTCGAAGTGGAATATTTAATGTGACGTAATTGGAGCCTTGAATAGGTCAAAAATTCAAAATGACATTGATTTTGATTCACTTATTATTTTTTAAAGAAAGGAACAGCCTACATGGCAGTTGTGTGTTACTAAAGTAAACATTGCAAAATGTTCCTGTTACATTTTACATTTGCTCTTTTATAGCACTTTTTATGTTTTAATTTTTTCCATTGTATTTTTAAAATGTGCCGTAGGGCCGTTAAAAAATTACCTGTGGGCCGCAAATGGCCCCCGGGCCGCACTTTGGACACCCCTGTCATAGGCGGTCAGTCAAACGAGTATGACAATCCTCCTGGTAGGGGTGTATCCCTTTATGAGGGATGCCTGTGCGGGACTATGTTTAACGTGGGGAGACAGGTGTACAGACAGTCACCACACGATCCTTGACAAAATCGGGTCAGGGTCCAAGACGACTGGGGACCTTTTTCTGCTGCAGCCCTCCTCCGCCATTGCAGCCAGTGTGGTAGTTCTTAAATCTACCGTTTTCCGCCTTTTCCGCCGTTGAGTTCTTCACCGTATCCCTGGCTAGGGGGCAGTTAGGTACTAGGCCTTTGCCAAAGGCCATCTGGGGTGACCGTAGAAAAGGGGTTAACCTCCTAGTGCCCCAAGACCCCAGAGATGAGCCTCGGCTGCCAGATGCACTTTAATGTCATGCCCAGGTCTGTAAATACATATGATCGGTATTGGTATCGGCCGATCTCATACGTGAATAATCAGCATTGGAATTGGCAGCATAAAACAATGATCAATGAATCAATCAATCAATGTTTATTTATATAGCCCTAAATCACAAATGTCTCAAAGGACTGTACAAACCATTACGACTACGACATCCTCGGAAGAACCCACAAAAGGGCAAGGAAAAATCACACCCAGTGGGCAGGGAGAATTCACATCCAGTGGGACGCCAGTGACAATGCTGACTATGAGAAACCTTGGAGAGGACCTCAGATGTGGGCAACCCCGTCCCCCCCTCTAGGGGACCGAAAGCAATGGATGTCGAGCGGGTCTAACATGATACTGTGAAAGTTTAATCCATAGTGGCTCCAACACAGCCGCGAGAGTTCAGTTCAAAGCGGATCCAAGACAGCAGCGAGAGTCCCGTCCACAGGAAACCATCCCAAGCGGAGGCGGATCAGCAGCGTAGAGATGTCCCCAACCGACACACAGGCGAGCGGTCCATCCTGGGTCCCGACGAGCGGTCCAGCCTGGGTCTCGACTCTGGACAGCCAGTACTTCATCCATGGTCATCGGACCGGACCCCCTCCACAAGGGAGGGGGGGGACATAGGAGAAAAAAGAAAAGAAGCGGCAGATCAACTGATCTAAAAAGGAGGTCTATTTAAAGGCTAGAGTATACAAATGAGTTTAAGGTGAGACTTAAATGCTTCTACTGAGGTAGCATCTCGAACTGTTACCGGGAGGGCATTCCAGAGTACTGGAGCCCGAACGGAAAACGCTCTATAGCCCGCAGACTTTTTTTGGGCTCTAGGAATCACTAATAAGCCGGAGTCTTTTGAACGCAGATTTCTTGCCGGGACATATGGTACAATACAATCGGCAAGATAGGATGGAGCTAGACCGTGTAGTATTTTATACGTAAGTAGTAAAACCTTAAAGTCACATCTTAAGTGCACAGGAAGCCAGTGCAGGTGAGCCAGTACAGGCGTAATATGATCAAACTTTCTTGTTCTTGTCAAAAGTCTAGCAGCCGCATTTTGTACCAACTGTAATCTTTTAATGCTAGACATGGGGAGACCCGAAAATAATACGTTACAGTAATCGAGGCGAGACGTAACAAACGCATGGATAATGATCTCGGCGTCTTTAGTGGACAAAATGGATCAGAACATTCCTAGTAAAATTTAGAGATTGGTATTTTTACAGTGATATTTTAGTGTTAAAATTTGTTCGTCTTCTTCCCTTTTAACAGTTTTTGAGTGTTTCTTAATGAAAAATAGGGTGTTTGTAAGGGGAAAAGATGTTAATGTATCTTGTATTCATGTTAGCATTGAAGCTAGCTAGTGATTAAAGCACCAAATTGCAACTTTTTATACACACAATATACAGTGGGGCAAAAAAGTATTTAGTCAGCCACCGATTGTGCAAGTTCTCCCACTTAAAATGATGACAGAGGTCTGTAATTTTCATCATAGGTACACTTCAACTGTGAGAGACAGAATGTGACAAAAAAAATCCAGGAATTTTAAATAATTTATTTGTAAATGATGGTGGAAAATAAGTATTTGGTCATCCATTCAAAGCTCTCACTGATGGAAGGAGGTTTTGGCTCAAAATCTCACGATACATGGCCCCATTCATTCTTTCCTTAACACGGATCAATCGTCCTGTCCCCTTAGCAGAAAAACAGCCCCAAAGCATGATGTTTCCACCCCCATGCTTCACAGTAGGTATGGTGTTCTTGGGATGCAACTTAGTATTCTTCTTCCTCCAAACACGACGAGTTGAGTTTATACCAAAAAGTTCTATTTTGGTTAAATCTGACCACATGACATTCTCCCAATCCTCTGCTGTATCATCCATGATGGGTAAAATTTCGGAAAAAAACTTTGAAAAATAAAATAAGCCACTGGGAACTGATTTTTATTGTTTTTAACCCTTTTGAAATTCTGATAATGTTCCCCTTTAAAGTTAAAGTACACTGGGGAAAAACGGTATTTAGTCAGCCACCGATTGTGCAAGTTCTCCCACTTAAAATGATGACAGAGGTCTGTAATTTTCATCATAGGTACACTTCAACTGTGAGAGACAGAATGTGGAAAAAAAAATCCAGGAATTTTAAATAATTTATTTGTAAATGATGGTGGAAAATAAGTATTTGGTCAACCATTCAAAGCTCTCACTGATGGAAGGAGGTTTTGGCTCAAAATCTCACGATACATGGCCCCATTCATTCTTTCCTTAACACGGATCAATCGTCCTGTCCCCTTAGCAGAAAAACAGCCCCAAAGCATGATGTTTCCACCCCCATGCTTCACAGTAGGTATGGTGTTCTTAGGATGCAACTTAGTATTCTTCTTCCTCCAAACACGACGAGTTGAGTTTATACCAAAAAGTTATATTTTGGTTTCATCTGAACACATGACATTCTCCCAATCCTCTGCTGTATCATCCATGTATCCATTTTGGTATCAACTCAATTCATTTAAGAATATTTATCAACATATTGAGCAAAGAGATTTATTTTTTTCTACCAAAAAAAGTGCACTTGTTATTAGTGAGAATATACTTATTTCAAATTATTTTTGGGTTCATTGAGGTTAGCTGATTTAACTTGTTTTGGAAAGTCTTGACAAGCCGAATTTTCTTGTTCTATTGGCAGATAATTTTGCTTAGTTCAAATAAAATACCCCTCATTTTTGTATTTATTTTTCCTTGTTTTTGAACACTGACTTTTTGCAGTGCGGCCAGCTGATTCTCCAAGAAATCAGCAAGTTCATTGAGAGTTTTTCAAAGTCCGATAATCTATCTTTATTGATTAACGTGGACCCCAACTTAAAGGCCTACTGAAACCCACTAATACCGACCACGCAATCTGATAGTTTATGTATCAATGATGAAATATTAACATTGCAACACATGCCAATATGGCCGGGTTAGTTTACTAAAGTGCAATTTTAAATTTCGCGCCGAAAAATCCTGCTTGAAAACGTCTCGGTATGGTGATGCCTGCGCGTGATGTCACGGATTGTAGAAGACGTTTTGTTCCAGCATCATGCCCAGCTATTAAGTCGTCTTTTTTCATCGAAAATTCCACAGTATTTTGGACATCTGTGTTGGTTAATCTTTTGCAATCTGTTCAATGAACAATGGAGACATCAAAGAAGAAAGCTGTAGGTGGGAAGCGGTGTATTGCGGCCGGCTTTAGCAACACAAACACAGCCGGTGTTTCATTGTTTACATTCCCGAAAGATGACAGTCAAGCTTTAACTATGGAACATAGATGTCAAGCGACCACGGTTGGATTGGACCAGACACACAAAGTACAGTGTTTTATGCAGCGATCATTTCGAAAAATAAATAACATTTTACCATTCTGTATTCGGGCTTCACGGTGGCAGAGGGGTTAGTGCGTCTGCCTCACAATACGAAGTTCCTGCAGTCCTGGGTTCAAATCCAGGCTCGGGATCTTTCTGTTTGGAGTTTGCTTGTTCTCCCCGTGAATGCGTGGGTTCCCTCCGGGTACTCCGGCTTCCTCCCACTTCCAAAGACATGCACCTGGGGATAGGTTGATTGGCAACACTAAATTTGGCCCTAGTGTTTGAATGTGAGTGTGAATGTTGTCTGTCTATCTGTGTTGGCCCTGTGATGAGGTGGCGACTTGTCCAGGGTGTACCCCGCCTTCCGCCCGATTGTAGCTGAAATAGGCGCCAGCGCCCCCCGCGACCCCGAAAGGGAATAAGCGGTAGAAAATGGATGGCTGGCATTCTGTATTCTGAAGGCGATCTATGTCGTGTGCTACTCCAGCATTAATATCATCAGCGTCCTCCTGACCGTCACCGTCAGCGTCGGGTTCAAAGCGGTATGGCTCTACTCCTTGTTGGGGTTGGGCCTGGCCTAGTGGTCCTGCCACCAAAACGGCTGCCTTGGCGCCTCTCACAGCATCTTCCCTATCTGAATCGCACCCACTGCCCTCTTGTCTTTTTTTTTCTTTCCTATTCCTTCACTCTCGCTTTCCTCATCCACCAATCTTTCATCCTCGCTCAAATTAATGGGGAAATCGTCGCTTTCTCTGTCCGAATCGCTCTCGCTGCCGGTGGCCATGATTGTAAACAATGCTCAGATGTGAGGAGCTCCACAACCCGTGACGTCACGCGCATACTTCCGGTACAGGCGAGGCTTTTTTTTATCAGCACCAAAAGTTGCAAACTTTATCGTCGATGTTTTCTACTAAATCCTTTCAGCAAAAATATGGCAATACCGCAAAATGATCAAGTATGACACATAGAATGGACCTGTTTAAATAAGAAAATCGCATTTCAGTAGGCCTTTAAACCAGTTGAAAAACTTATTCGGGTGTTACCATTTTCCAAGATGGCGCTGCTGTAGTGGCTGCTGTTGGCAGAAGCTCTGTGCTCTTGTATCATCCTTTTGTGTTTCCCTCTTGTTTTCATGTCTTATTATATTTTTTTGCCTTCTGGTCCGGCGACCCTTTGGGACTGTGTGACAAGGGGTGGCACTTTCGTGACCTCTGTGGTGCTTTTTTCGTGGACTTCTGGATCTGCCTCACGGTAGCCTTTTGGCCATGGAGACCAGCTGCTGGGTCTCTGCTACACCAGAGTCTGTATGGAGGGACTGGAGGAGATGCGGATGAGGGGACAGGACTGTGGAGCTAGCACTGAGCGCCGGGACGGAGAGGCTTTGCGGTGTCTTGGGTGGGTGAGCAGGTGTCGGACACCTCAGTCTCCTTGGACGTTATCCTCGCTCATCCATGCGGACTGGACATTGGAGAGTGGAGTCGGCTCTCTTGGTTGCTTTGTTGGGTCTGCTCCTGTCTCTGGCCATGCTCCCTCCACCCCAGCGGACAATGGCGTGGAACACCGCAGAGGCCACCACAGTGGATATGTTTCTTTTACAGTTGGTACAAAATGCGGCTGCTAGACTTTTGACAAGAACAAGAAAGTTTGATCACATTACGCCTGTACTGGCTCACCTGCACTGGCTTCCTGTGCACTTAAGATGTGACTTTAAGGTTTTACTACTTACGTATAAAATACTACACGGTCTAGCTCCATCCTATCTTGCCGATTGTATTGTACCATATGTCCCGGCAAGAAATCTGCGTTCAAAGGACTCCGGCTTATTATTGATTCCCAAAGCCCAAAAAAAAGTCTGCGGGCTATAGAGCGTTTTCCGTTCGGGCTCCAGTACTCTGGAATGCCCTCCCGGTAACAGTTCGAGATGCTACCTCAGTAGAAGCATTTAATTCTCACCTTAAAACTCATCTGTATACTCTAGCCTTTAAATAGACCTCCTTTTTAGACCAGTTGATCTGCCGCGTCTTTTCTTTCTCCTATGTCCCCCCCTCCCTTGTGGAGGGGGTCCGGTCCGATGACCATGGATGAAGTACTGGCTGTCCAGAGTCGAGACCCAGGATGGACCGCTCGTCGGGACCCAGGATGGACCGCTCGCCTGTGTGTCGGTTGGGGACATCTCTACGCTGCTGATCCGCCTCCGCTTGAGATGGTTTCCTGTGGACGGGACTCTCGCTGCTGTCTTGGATCCGCTTGAACTGAACTCTCGCGGCTGTGTTGGAGCCACTATGGATTGATCTTTCACAGTATCATGTTAGACCCGCTCGACATCCATTGCTTTCGGTCCCCTAGAGGGGGGGGGGTTGCCCACATCTGAGGTCCTCTCCAAGGTTTCTCATAGTCAGCATTGTCACTGGCGTCCCACTGGATGTGAATTCTCCCTGCCCACTGGGTGTGAGTTTTCCTTGCCCTTTTGTGGGTTCTTCCGAGGATGTTGTAGTCGTAATGATTTGTGCAGTCCTTTGAGACATTTGTGATTTGGGGCTATATAAATAAACATTGATTGCTTGATTGATTGATTACTTTTTATTCATAGCTTTATGTAGAAGTGTCTGGTTGTATCTGCTGCTTTAATGTCTTTAATGTCCTCTGTGTTCTTTGATGTTTGATGTTTCCCTCTTACACATGTAATCAATCAATCGTGTGCTATGGCTATGAGTTGTTTTTTTACCCTTGGCCTCAGTCTGCACCCCCTCTCCAGGGCCCAGGCTAAGGCCGCTTTTTTAAATTTTATTTCAATCTTCTATTTTTTCCTCCCATTCCCCCCCTTGTTCTACCTGTATCTAATCTTTTTTGTAAGGGGCGCTGGAAGCCGGCAGACCCGTCAGCGATCCTGTTCTGTCTCCCCGTAATGTTTGTTTGATCTTGAATGGGATTGTGCTGAAAATTGTAATTTTCCTGAAGGAACTCTCCTGACGGAATAAATAAAGTACAATCTAATCTAATCTAATTTAGTGGTCAATTGTACGGAATATGTGCAATCTACTAATAAAAGTTTCAATCAATCAATCAAGGTTTTACGATACTTAAAATTTAAAACGGTATCACTAGCCAACAGGAATTTTGCTGCAGCAATCGTCACATCCCTACTTGCTTGTAACCAAGAGCAATTCATAAAATGTCTTTAAGGATCAATCGATGGAACAATTCAAGTAGCTCATAGTGTTGTTTGGCTTTTTTGCTCAGTCACCTTGTAATTGTTTCTTCGTCATAAGCAGATACAAAATGGAAATGCTTCAAGTCATCTCTTTTAGCGAATGGCTTTCTATCACACTATCACATTTTTTTAAAGGGGGAAGGAAGATGAATTTTGCCCATAAAGGCTGCATCACGAGGGCTTTTTATCCTAAATGGCTCGGGGGGATTGTTATCTGTGGGAAGTGTGTCCTGCCTCTATCGTGTTCAATCAAGTGTCCACTTAGCTGTGACTGGGAGTAATTGTTCCCAAGTGGGCCACACACTGACCTGTTAATGTCTGCTTTGACCCTCTAACCTTGTCAGCGCGTCTGGGGGAGGAGTTTAAATCATGTGGATTTCAGCGGTGTCTTTACACTACCGGGTCAAGCGGGCATCGGCCCAGAAAGACCACTCTCTTGTAATTGTTCTCAGCATCATGGGTCAGCTCCGAGTGTTTCCAAGATCAGCGCTATTAGATGCGATACCGGGAGTGGCGTTACTTAACGGGTCAGGCCATTGATCCGATGCAACAATGTCCTTCAATGCAGTCACGGGCTTGGTTCGACTCGAGCGCTTTAAGGAATCGGAAAACAGAACGTTTGCATTGACAAGGGGTCTGCAATGTTTACTAGAATATTTTAAAGGGGAACATTATCACAATTTCAAAAGGGTTAAAAACAATAAAAATCAGTTCCCAGTGGGTTGCTGTATTTTTTTAATTTTTTTTTTTTAATTTTACCGGTCTCGGAATATCCCTAAATAAAGCTTTAAAGTGCCTTATTTTCGCTCTCTGCGAAGACACTGGCCATTTCCCAGTGACGTCATACAGTGCTGCCAATGTAAACAAACAATGGGAATACCACAGCAAGATATAGCGACATTAGCTCGGATTCAAACTCGGATTTCAGCGACTTAAGCGATTCAACAGATTACGCATGTATTGAAACAGATGTTTGGAGTATGAAAATATTGAAGAAGAAACTGAAGCTATTGAGCGAATAGCTATTGACGCTATTCATAGCCATAGCATGGCCGAATAGCTGCGTTAGCATCGCCGGTAAAATGTGCGGACCAAACGATCAGGACTTTCGCATCTTTTGACACTGGAGCAACTTAAATCCGTCGATTGGTAAGTGTTTGTTTCGCATTAAATGTGGGTGGAAGGAAACGTAATATAGTTGCAAATGCATCTACAGGTTATCCATACATCTCTGTGCAATGTCTGCTTTAGCACCGCCGGTAAATAGCATGTTAGCATCGATTAGCGTAGCATGTTAGCATCGATTAGCTGGCAGTCAACATCAACAAAACTCACCTTTGTGATTTCGTTGACTATCGTTGCAAATGCATCTGCAGGTTATCCATACATCTCTGTGCCATGTCTGTCTTAGCATCGCCGGTCAAATGTGGAGAAACTCCAGCATATTCAATGGGGGTCTGGCGGCCGACACTTTGGCATCTTCGGGCCAGTGGTGCAACTTGAATCCCTCCCTGTTAGTGTTGTTACACCCTCCGACAACACACCGACGAGGCATGATGTCTCCAAGGTTCCAAAAAATAGTCGAAAAAACGGAAAATAACAGAGCTGAGACCCGGTGTTTGTAATGTGTTGAAAATGAAAATGGCGGGTGTGTTACCTCGGCGACGTCACATTCTGACGTCATCGCCTCCAGCGCGATTAACAGAAAGGCGTTTAATTCGCCAAAATTCACCCATTTAGAGTTCGGAAATCGGTTAAAAAAATAGATGGTCTTTTTTCTGCACCATCAAGGTATATATTGACGCTTACATAGGTCTGGTGATAATGTTCCCCTTTAACCCTTTCGCAGGATACGATTTGCCTGAAGCTGCTAGAGTTGTCCCGTAACTAATGTTTTGGTACCGGTATGAAAATGTATTTTGATATTTTAAAAAGAGGCCTTGTTCACACTGCAGGCCATTTCCGATTATTTTGCCCGATGCGACCTGTATCGGATTTTCAGTTTGAACTGGGGTTGTACGGTATACCGGTATTAGATTAGATTAGATTAGATTAGATGGATTAGATAGTACTTTATTTATTCCTTCAGGAGAGTTCCTTCGGGAAAATTAAAATTTTCAGCCCAATCCCATTCAAGATCAGACAAAACATTACAGGGAGACAGAACAGGATCGCTGACGGGTCTGCCGGCTTCCAGCGACCCTTACAAAAAAGATGAGATACAGGTAAACAAAGGGGGGGGGGGGGGGGATGGGAGAAGAAAATAGAAGATTGAAATAAAATAAAAAAAATCGGTCTAAGCCTGGGCCTTGGAGATGGGGTCCAGACTGAGGCCGAGGGAAAAAACAACAACTCATAGCCATAATACACATCCCTCTCACGTGTGTGTAAGATGGAAACATCAAAGAACACAACGGACATTAAAGACATTAAAGGCCTACAGAAATGAGATCTTCTTATTTAAACGAGGCTAGCAGGTCCATTCTATGTGTCATACTTGATCATTTTGCGATATTGCCATATTTTTGCTGAGAGGATTTAGTAGAGAACATCCACGATAAAGTTTACAACTTTTGGTCGCTGATAGAAAAGCCTTGCCTGTACCGGAAGTCGCAGACAATGACGTCACCCGTGTGAGGGCTTTTCACATCCTCACATTGTTTTTACTGGAAGCCTCCAACAAAAAGAGCTATTCTGACTGAGAAAACGACAATTTCTCCATTAATTTGAGCAAAGATGACAGATTCATGTTTGAGGATATTCATAGCGAAGGGCTAGGAAAAAAAACACTCGGACTCTTGTTCACGAGTGAGGGAAGAGTGGATGGTGAGATCGACAGGCGGATCGGTGCGGCGTCTTCAGTAATGCGGACGCTGTATCGATCCGTTGTGGTGACGAAGGAGCTGAGCCGGAAGGCAAAGCTCTCAATTTACCGGTCGCTCTACGTTCCCATCCTCACCTATGGTCATGAGCTTTGGGTTATGACCGATCACGGGTACAATCGGCCGAAATGAGCTTCCTCCGTCGGGTGGCGGGCGGAGCTCTCCCTTAGAGATAGGGTGAGAAGCTCTGCCATCCGGGAGGAACTCAAAGTAAAGCCGCTGCTCCTCCACATCGAGAGGAGCCAGATGAGGTGGTTCGGGCATCTGGTCAGGATGCCACTTGAGCGCCTCCCTAGGGAGGTTTTTCGGGCACGTCCTACCGGTAGGAGGCCACGGGGAAGACCCAGGACACGTTGGGAAGACTATGTCTCCCGGCTGGCCTGGGAATGCCTCGGGATCCCCCGGCAGGAGCTGGACAAAGTGTCTGGGGAGAGGGAAGTCTGGGCTTCCCTGCTTAGGCTGCTGCCCCCGCGACACGACTTTAGATAAGCGAAAAAAAGATGGATGGATGGACTATAGACTGAATATGTTTCATTGGTATAGCGGTGCTATACTGATACCGGTATACCGGACAACCCTAGTACTCAGGTATCATTTATTATTATCGGTAAACCAAATTAATTGATGTAATCATTTAATTGTTGTAGCCCTAGTGCCCAAATATATTATTGTCAGAGCATTTTATAGCTTTCCCTACCAAACATTTGGTACACCAAAAGCCGACATAACCGCACATTGACTATTCAGAGAATTGCCAGCTCCTTTACAACAACAGAAATGAATGTGGGTGACACAAACCGCCCTCCTTTTTTCCACAAGAAAGCTGGTGTTCTCATAACAAAAAGCCAGATGCCAAGAACACAACGTGTCCTCCATTGTTGCCCCTCGTTTATTCTGTCACATTCCTTCTTTTCGTTGAATCCACTGGCCGTTCGCACCGTGTTTGAATTTGTCCGGTCACTCCTTTCCCCGGTACGTCGCTGACACGGCCATTGCTATCTTGTCCACACATGCTGCAGAGTTTTCTGTCCTGGATCTGAAAAGGAGCGCTCGTGCAGAGAAGGATTGCGCTGCCATTTTTAGATGTCGAGACACTTAAGTGGAAACCAAAAATTAAACTACCTGCTGTAGCTTCCTAAGAACCAATACAATCCTCTGTGGAATGTAAATCTGCTCATCTAAAGTATCAGTACAAATAGTAGTTAGATATGTGATGAGATGTTTGGACAAATCTATTATTTTACAAACCCCGTTTCCATATGAGTTGGGAAATTGTGTTAAATGTAAATATAAACGGAATACATCCATCCATCCATTTTCTACCGCTTATTCCCTTTTGGGGTCGCGGGGGGCGCTGGCGCCTATCTCAGCTACAATCGGGCGGAAGGCGGGGTACACCCTGGACAAGTCGCCACCTCATCGCAGGGCCAACACAGATAGACAGACAACATTCACACTCACATTCACACACTAGGGCCAATTTAGTGTTGCCAATCAACCTATCCCCAGGATACAATGATTTGCAAATCCATTTCAACCCATATTCAGTTGAATATGCTACAAAGACAACATATTTGATGTTCAAACTCATAAACTTTATTTTTTCTTGCAAATAATTAACTTCAAATTTCATGGTTGCAACACGTGCCAAAGTAGTTGGGAAAGGGCATGTTCACCACTGTGTTACATCACCTTTTCTTTTAACAACACTCAATAAACGTTTGGGAACTGAGGAAACTAATTGTTGAAGCTTTGAAAGTGGAATTATTTCCCATTCTTGTTTTATGTAGAGCTTAAGTCGTTCAACAGTCCGGGGTCTCCGCTGTCGTATTTTACGCTTCATAATGCGCCACACATTTTTGATGGGGGACATGTCTGGACTGCAGGCGGGCCAGGAAAGTACCCACACTCTTCTACTACGAAACCACGCTGTTGTAACACGTGGCTTGGCATTGTCTTGCTATAATGAAAAAGACGGCCCTTAGATGGCAGCCAATGTTGTTCTAAAACCTGTATGAACCATTCAGCATTAATGGGGCCTTCACAGATGTGTAAGTTACCCATGCCTTGGGCACTAATACACCCCCATACCATCACAGGTGCTGGCTTTTGAACTTTGTGCTTATAACAATCCGGATGGTTCTTTTCCTCTTTTTTTCAGAGGTTACCACGTCCATAGTTTCCATATATAATTTGAAATGTGGACTCGTCAGACCACAGAACACTTTTACACTTTGCATCAGTCCATCATAGATGAGCTCGGTGTTTCTGGGTGTTCATGATAAATGGGTTTTGCTTTGCATAGTAGAGTTCTACCTTGCATTTACAGATGTAGCGACCAACTGTAGTTACTGACAGTGCTTTTATGAAGTGTTCCTGAGCCCTTGTGGTGATATCCTTTACACACTGATGTCGGTTTTTGATGAAATACCACCTGAGGGATCAAAAGTCCGTAATATCATCGCTTACGTGCAGGGATTTCTTCAGATTCTGTGAACCTTTTGATGATTTTACGGACCGTAGATGGTAAAATCCCTAAATTCCTTGCAATAGCTCGTTGAGAAATGTTGTTCTAAAACTGTTGCGACAATTTGCTTACAAAGTGGTGACCCTCACCCCATCCTTGTTTGTGAATTACTTAGCATTTCATGGAAGCTGCTTTTATACCCAATCATGGCACCCACCTGTTCCCAATTAGCCTGTGGGATGTTCCAAATAGGTGTTTGATGAGCATTCCTCAACTTAATCAGTATTTATTGTCACCTTTCCCAACTTCTTCGTCACGTGTTGCTGGCATCAAATTCTAAAGTTAATGATTATTTGCAAAACACATTTTTTTTTATCAGTTTGAACATCAAATATGTTGTCTTTGTAGCATATTCAACTGAACATGGGTTGAAAATGATTTGCAAATCATTGTATTCCGTTTATATTTACATCTAAGACAATTTCCCAACTCATATGGAAACAGGGTTTGTAGAACGGAGACTGAGAGCCAGGCCTTCTCGACCAACATCAGTGTGTGACCTCACCAATGCGCTTTGGAAGAATGGTTAAAAATTCCCCTAAACACACTTTGCAACCTTGTGGACAGCCTTCCCAAAAGAGTTGACGCTGTATTAGCTGCAAAAGGTGGACCCACATCATATTGAACCCTTTGGGTTAGGATTGGGATGGCACTTCAAGTTCATATGTGAGTCAAGGCAGGTAGCCAAATAATTTTGCATATATAGAGTATGTTGCTTTTGTGCCATGGTAAAGGAGTCCGCTAACTAAACAAATCTGTTTTGATGGACACAAATGCAGTCCATGGGGTAAGCCCGCCTGCTGGGATCAACATATTTTTGGAAGTAATGACAAGCACGCAGCCGAGTAATCAGAGGGTTGTTATCTTGCGCCAATAGCAGGCCCAAGAATGTGGACGGGCTGTTGAAACACAGCTACACAAATGAGGATTGTTGAATTCCTCCCTGGTAAATGATGAGAAGTCGGGACATTGGACTTTTTTGTTATGTCTGGTTGGAGACCCGCACTTTTAGCAATAGACCTTGTCAATCAACCTGTGATGCTGGAGACAGACTGCTTAAAGGGGAACATTATCACAATTTCAAAATGGTTACAAACAATAAAAATCAGTTCCCAGTGGCTTGTTGTATTTTTTGAAGTTTTTTTCAAAATTTTACCGGTCCCGGAATATCCCTAAATAAAGCTTTAAAGTGCCTTATTTTCGCTATCTTCGAAACCACTATCCCTTTCCCTGTGACGTCATACAGGGCTGCCAATACAAACAAACATGGCGGTTACCACAGCAAGATATAGCGACATTAGCTCGGATTCAGACTCGGATTTCAGCGGCTTGAGCGATTCAACAGATTACACATGTATTGAAACGGATGGTCGGAGTATGCAGGCAGATAGTGAAAACGAAATTGAAGAAGAAATTGAAGCTATTGAGCGAATAGCTATTGACGCTATTCGGCCATAGCGTGGGTGTACCTAATGAAGTGGCCCATATCATGGCTGCCTTATTAGCATCGCCGGTAAAATGTGCGGACCAAACGATCAGGACTTTCGCATCTTGTGACACTGGAGCAACTTAAATCTGTCGATTGGTAAGTGTTTGTTTCGCATTATATGTGGGTATCTAGTTTCAAATGTACATACAGCTAACGTAAATAGCATGTTAGCATCGATTAGTGTAGCATGTTAGCATCGATTAGTGTAGCATGTTAGCATCGATTAGCGTAGCGTGTTAGCATCGATTAGCTGGCAGTCATGCCGTGAGCAAATATGCCTGATTAGCACATAAGGCAACAACATCAACAAAACTCACCTTTGTGATTTTGTTGACTTAATGGTTGCAAATGCATCTGCAGGTTATCCATACATCTCTGTGCCATGTCTGTCTTAGCATCGCCGGTCAAATGTGAAGACACTCTGGCACATTCAATGGGGGTCTGGCGGCAGATTTCTTGCCAGTGGTGCAACTTGAATCCCTCCCTGTTAGTGTTGTTACACCCTCCGACAACACACCGACGAGGCATGATGTCTCCAAGGTTCCAAAAAATAGTCGAAAAAACGGAAAATAACAGAGCTGAGACCCGGTGTTTGTAATGTGAAAATGGATATGGCGGGTGTGTTACCTCGGTGACGTCACGTTCTGACGTCATCGCTAAAAGACCGATGAACAGAAAGGCGTTTAATTTGCCAAAATTCACCCATTTAGAGTTCGGAAATCGGTTAAAAAAATACATGGTCTTTTTTCTGCAACATCAAGGTATATATTGACGCTTACATAGGTTTGGTGATAATGTTCCCCTTTAACGAGTGCCGGTCACTGCCTCATTTCTATGATCTGAACTGTATTTTAAAGCCAGTAATGTCGTCATCCCTTGTTTGATTGATCCCAATCAATGTAAATTAGTGTAGTCTATTAAGTATCAATCAATCAATCAATCAATGTTTACTTACATAGCCCTAAATCACTTGTGTCTCAAAGGGCTGCACAAACCACTACGACACTGTAATGAGTTGGATTCAAGACAACTCTGATAATAAACCCACCTATTCTTTTGTGATTTTTGTCTGAAGCGGTCTATCCTTCCGTGTCAGTGTGTGTGACAGATAACCTCTTCCTTCACGATTGTTCTTATTGGGTTTCCCCCATATTGGCAATGTTCTTGTGGCCGTGGCGAGGGCCGTGGGTAATATGACGTCATCATATAATTTGCTTAACAGTCGATGATGCATATATTTTCTTTAAACAAAACCCAGATATATATGTTGTTAGTAATAAGTATTGACATATTTTTGTTTTGATTCATCTTTATAAATGTTATTATTGTACAATGGTGTGTGTGTATGTATATATATATATATATATATATATATATATATATATATATATATATATATATATATATACATATATATATATATATATATATATATATATATATATATATATATATATATATATATATATATATATATATATATATATATATATATATACATACAGTGGGGCAAAAAATTATTTAGTCAGCCACCGATTGTGCAAGTTCTCCCACTTGAAATGATGACAGAGGTCTGTAATTTTCATCATAGGTACACTTCAACTGTGAGAGACAGAATGTGAAAAAAAAAATCCAGGAATTCACATTGTAGGAATTTTGAAGAATGTATTTGTAAATTATGGTGGAAAATAAGTATTTGGTCAACCATTCAAAGCTCTCACTGATGGACGCAGGTTTTGGCTCAAAATCTCACGGTACATGGCCCCATTCATTCTTTCCTTAACACGGATCAATCGTCCTGTCCCCTTAGCAGAAAAACAGCCCCAAAGCATGATGTTTCCACCCCCATGCTTCACAGTAGGTGTGGTGTTCTTGGGATGCAACTCAGTATTCTTCTTCCTCCAAACACAACGAGTTGAGTTTATACCAAAATGGATACATGGATGATACAGCAGAGGATTGGGAGAATGTCATGTGGTCAGATGAAACCAAAATAGAACTTTTTGGTATAAACTCAACTCGTCGTGCAAGGCACCAAACAAGAATGACAAACACATTTCGGGAGAACATCCTCACAGTAACACAACATAAACGCAACACAACAAATACACGGAATCCTTTGCATCCATGACAATTTCTGACTATATAATACACCCCGCTAACAGCAAAACCCGCCACTCCTCCACCCCCCCGTGCGTCGTTAAAGTGGGCGGGGTTGGGGGCGCGAGTGTGTAAAAATTATTCAGGATGTGTCATGAATACAAAGGATTATGGGTATTTGTTGTGTTGCGTTTATGTTGTGTTACTGTGAGGATGTTCCCCCGAAATGTGTTTGTCAATCTTGTATTGTGTGGCTTCACAGCGTGGCGCATATTACTAAGAGTGTTAAAGTTGTTTATATCACAACCATCAGTTTACTCTGTATCACCCAGTATGCCTTTCAATCTTGAACGTGTAAATGCGGAAGCTGCACACAACATGTTGCCGGACCATCAATCGGTTGGTACATGTTGTTGAAGGTGTCAAAGGCAATGGCTTCACAGCACGCTCACATTCTTGTAATCAGGATGAATGGTATTGTATGGTTGCGGGAACTTTAGCGGCTCCAATTGTCATCATTACTCTGTGAAACAGGTTTAAATAGCTCTGAGAGTGGTAAAGACGGACAAACTCTGATGTATTTCAGCGGGCGGTTGGCGGGCGGGTACGGTCCTGATAAAATGTTGGTTCGGGTGGACGGCGGGTGGATGACGACTTTGGAGATGCGGATGTGGATGATATACATGCCTATCCACGCATCTCTAAGACGCGGCCACTTTCACTTCAGAACAAACTCATATGGAACTGTGGATACAACTGAGACTTTGCAACAACATACTTTCTTTCCTAAATACCATCTTATAGCAAAGCACTTAGAGGTATACAGGTTTTCCACGGGGCATTAAGAGTCATTAAATACATCTTGCGAAAATTAAAGCCTTAAATATCATTGAAAAGCATTGAATCCGAGATCCTGAGGCATTAAAAATGTTTGTACAATTGGAGGACTGCGCTGATAGCAGCAAATCAATGAATCAACCGGTGAATGAATATTAACTCAATAACTTTGCTGTCATCGATAATTTGCTGCGTCTGTCTGTTTCTTTTCTTCGGCTGTGCCTTTGGAACTGGAAACAAAAGGTCTTGTAAGGTTTCTCGTAAAATGTTAGCTTATTTTTAATGCATCTAAAGTATGCAAACTATGATGTATTTTTCTTTTTCAAAGGAAGAGTAAATGTAAATGATGCATTATGTCAAGTTGTCTATGGGTGTTTTTACTCTCTGTATAGTCTCTATAGCGTGTATGATATATATATACTTAAACATACTTTGAAAAGGTGAACTCAATTATTACTGTACTTAGTGTTACCAACTTTTAAGCAAATTAATGACTTGCAGTTAAGTAAAACGTTTAAAAATGTGCTTGGATTACATTCTAAAAAACAAAAATGCATTTGTGTCCAAATATTGGGGTATTTTCTCCAGCTAATTTTAATTATGCAAGCAAGTAATAACCTGTGATTAATTATAGTTAATCACAGCTCAATAGTGTGATTATTCTGATTTAAATAACATTGACTGCACAGCTCTAATATGTATGTATGTGTATATATATATATATATATATATATATATATATATATATATATATATATATATATACATACATATATATATACATACATATTAGATA
>NC_084626.1:26247277-26264777 GCF_033978795.1 Nerophis ophidion
TTTTATTTTTTTGCAAATAATAACGAACTAAGAATTTCTTGGCTGCAACACGTGCCAAAGTAGTTGGGAAAGGGCATGTTCACCACTGTGTTTCATCACCTTTTCTTTTAACAACACTCAATAAACCTTTGGGAACTGAGGAGACAAATTTTTGAAGCTTTGCAGGTTGAATTCTTTCCCATTCTTGTTTTATGTAAAGCTTAAGTTGTTGGGGTATTTTACGCTTCATAATGCACCACACATTTTCAATGCGAGACAGGTCTGGACGACAGTCAAGCCAGTCTAGTACCCGCACTCTTTTACTATGAAGCCACGCTGTTGTAACAAGTGACTTGGCATTGTCTTACTGAAATAAGCAGGGGCGTCCATGATAACGTTGCTTGGATGGCAACATATGTTGTTGCAAAACCTGTATGTACCTTTCAGCATTAATGGTGCCTTCACAGATGTGTAAGTTACCCATGCCTTGGGCACTAATACACCCCCATACCATCACAGAAGCTGGATTTTCAACTTTGCACCTAGACCAGTCCTGATGGTTATTTTCCTCTTTGGTTCGGAGGACACAACGTTCACCATTTCCAAAAAACAATTTGAAATGTGGACTTGCCAGACCATAGAACACTTTCCCACTTTGCAGCAGTCCATCTTAGCTGATTTCAGTTCCAGCGAAGCCGACGGCGTTTCTGGGTGTCGTTGATAAATGGCTTTGGCTTTGCATAGTAGAGCTTTAACTTGCACTTACGGATGTAGTGACAAACTGTAGTTACTGACAGTGGTTTTTTGAAGTGTTTCTGAGCGATGTGGTGATATCCTTTTCACAGTGATGTCGCTTTTTGATGCAGTGCCGCCTGAGGGAACGAAAGTCTGTTATATAATCGCTTACGTAGAGTGATTTCTTCAGATTCTCTGAACCTTTTGATGGTATTACGGACCGTAGATGGTGAAATTCCTTGCGATAGCCCGTTGAGAAATGTTGTTGTTTGACAATTTGCTCACGTATTTGTTCACAAAGTGGTGACCGTTTCCCAATCCTTGTTTCTGAATGACTGAGCATTTCACGGAAGCTGCTTTTACACCCAATCATGGCACCCACCTGTTCCCAATTAGCCTGCACACCTGTGGGATGTTCCAAATAAGTGTTTGATGAGAATTCCTCAACTTTATCAGTATTTATTGCCACCTTTCCCAACTTCTTTGTCACGTGTTTCCGGCATCAAATTCTAAAGTTAATGATTATTTGCCAAAAAAAAAGTGTTTATCAGTTTGAACATCAAATATGTTGTCTTTGTTGCATATTCAACTGAATATGGGTTGAAAATGATTAGCAAATCATTGCATTCTGTTTATATTTACATCTAACACAATTTACCAACTCATAAGGAAACAGGGTTTGTATTTCAGAGTTCCAAACACTAGTTAACAAACAAGAGGATTCTCGTGTTTTTAGTTAGGTTAAGCATTTATTTTCTAATGTAAAAGAGCAGTGAAGGTATTCCTAAAGTTACACATCGTGGTCTCTGATTTTCCTTCCTTCTTATATCCAAACTTTTTTTGTCAGTTTGGATATGAGATTAGCCCTAGATTTCATTAATTATGGTCTTAAAAAGTCTTCAATTGTACTTGTTGACAGAGGCTCTGCGGGATTTATTTAAGGAAACTAAGTTTGACATACAAATACGCTCCTCACATCTGAACATTGTTTACAATCATGGCCACCAGCAACGAGAGCAATTCGGACAGAGAAAGCAACGATTTCCCCATTAATTTGAGCGAGGATGAAAGATTTGTGGATGAGGAAAGTGAGAGTGAAGGACTAGAAAAAAAAAAAAGCAGTGGGAGCGATTCAGATAGGGAAGATGCTGTGAGAGGCGCCGTGGCAGCCGTGGGGGTGGCAGGACCACACGGCCAGGCCCAACCGCAACAAGGGATAGAGCCATACCGCTTTGAACCCGGCGCTGACGGTCAGGAGGACGCACACGACATACATCGCCTTCAAAATACAGAATGGTAAAAATGATCGCTGCATAATACACTATACTTTGTTTGTGTGGTCCAATCCAACCGTGTTCGCTTGACATCTCTGTTCCATAGTTAAAGCTTGACTGTCATCTTTCGGGAATGTAAACAATGAAATACGGGCTGTGTTTGTGTTGCTAAAGCCGGCCGCAACACACCGCTTCCCACCTACAGCTTTCTTCCTTGATGTCTCCATTTTTCATTGAACAAAATGCAAAAGATTAACCAACACAGATGTCCAGAATACTGTGGAATTTTGCGTTTAAAACAGACGACTAAATATCTGGGCACGATGCTGGCACAAAATGTCCTTTACAATCCGTGACGCCACACGCAGGCGTCATCATACCGAGACGTTTTCAGCAGGATTTTTCGGCGCGAAATTTAAAATTGCACTTTAGTAAACTAACCCGGCCGTATTGGCATGTGTTGCAATGTTAATATTTCATCATTGATATATAAACTATCAGACTGCGTGGTCGGTAGTAGTGGGTTTCCGTAGGTCTTTAACCTCATAGTCCAAACGGGACTATTTTGAGTCATCGACTATCTTAACATTTGGCCGACTAATCGGATTAGGATAAGATAGACCTTTGTTTATTCCACAATGGGGAAATTATATGGTTGCCGTGCAGAATCAGAAAGTCCACAAATAATACAAACAAGAGGGAAGCAACAAAGGACAATAAAAGAGCAGAGCTGACGCAACCAGCTGCCAGTCCAGCGGCGCTTTTCCTTCTTACAGCTACAAAGGTAAAACACAATGAAAAAAACAAAAAATAGCAATAAATACTGGAATTTCCGGATGATAGGCAGCTACTTTTTTTCCCTGGCTTTGAACCTAACAGCTTATAAAACGGTGCAGTTATTTTTTGGATTTTTTTTTTGCTGAGGGCCATAAAACAAATAGATTAAAAAACAAAACAAGCAAACTGAATTATTGAATAGGTGTGTTATTGTTTGTGCTACGGCGCCATCTTTTAGACGAGTTTGCTCACTGCAGGCGCTGCATGGCCTCTCCGTCTCCACTGAGCTATGAACCTGAAGCACAATTGCCATTCGGTTTTCTAGCCGTCCATAGCGTTACTACTTGTATTGACTCTTTATTTATCACTTCAAACAACATTTGTAAGTTTTACAGTCTCACTAAAACAATTTTTACTTACTAAACCGCCCATGTGTGATGTCTTTAGAATTGTTTTTTTAATGTACTTTTGTACGTACTATCGTGATGTAATCAAGTAAGCGTCATCAGCGTTAGCGAATATGCTGATTTACAAGTGTCTTTGTTGGTATTATTAATTTAAAATGGCATTCCTTTTGTATTGTTTCCGTTTCTTAAATTCACCAAAATGTCACTTTAGAGTTATTGACTCTGTTTAGCTGATTAAAAAGGTTGCTTCCGCAGCTCGTGGGTCCATGGTAAATGATAACTGGGTTATACTTGTATAGCGCTTTTCTACCTTCAAAGTACTCAAATCACTTTGACACTATTTCCACATTCACACACTGATGGCGGGAGATGCCATGCAAGGCCTTAACCACGACCCATCAGGAGCAAGGGTGAAGTGTCTTGCTCAAGGACACAACAGACATGACGAGGTTGGTAGGAACCAGGAACCCTCAGGTTCCCGGCACGGCCACTCTCCCAACTGCGCCACGCTTCCCCAAGTCAAAAAACAAGTAAATATCAAGTAAGGACAGAGTAAATGTCAAGTAAATACCAAGTAAATGTAAAGTTAAAAACCAGGTAAATCTCGAGTAAATACCAAGTAACTACCGAGCAAATGTCAAGTAAATACAGAGTAAATATCAACTAAATACTGAGTAAATGTCAAGTAAATACCAAGTAAATTTAAAGTAAATATCAAGTAAATACAGAGTAATTGTCAAATAAATGTCAAGTTAATACCAAGTAAATACAGAGTGAATGTAAAATATATACCAAGTAAATATCAAGTAAATACTGAGTAAATATCAAGCAAATACCAAGTAAATTTAAAGTAAATATCAAGTAAATACAGAGTAATTGTCAAATAAATATCAAGTTAATACCAAGTAAATACAGAGTGAATGTAAAATAAATACCAAGTAAATATCAAGTAAATACTGAGTTATTGTCAAATAAATGCCAAGTAAATACTAAGTACATATCAAGTAAATACCAAGTAAATTTAAAGTAAATATCAAGTAAATACCAAGTAATTGTCAAATAAATGTCAAGTTAATACCAAGTAAATACAGAGTGAATGTAAAATAGATACCAAGTAAATATCAAGTAAATACTGAGTAAATGTCAAATAAATGTCAGTTAAATACCAAGTAAATATCAAGTAACTATCATGTAAATACAGAGTAATTGTCAAGTAAATACCAAGTAAATGGCAAGTAAATACTCAGTAAATATCAACTAAATACTGAGTAAATGTCAAATAAATACCAAGTAAATGTCAAATAAATGTCAAGTAAATACTAAGTAAATGTCAAATAAATGTCAAGTAAATACTAAGTAAATACAGAGTAATTGTCAAATACATGTCAAGTTAATAAGTAAATATAGAGTAAATGTAAAGTAAATACCAAGTAAATATCAAGTAAATACTGAGTATATATCAATTAAATGTCAAGTAAATACTAAGTAAATATCAAGTAATTACCAAGTAAATGTAAAGTAAATCCATCCATCCATCCACCCATCCATCCATCCATCATCTTCCGCTTATCCGAGGTCGGGTCGCGGGGGCAGCAGCCTAAGCAGGGAAGCCCAGACTTCCCTATCTCCGGCCACTTCGTCTAGCTCTTCCCGGGGGATCCCGAGGCGTTCCCAGGCCAGCCGGGAGACATAGTCTTCCCAACGTGTCCTGGGTCTTCCCCGTGGCCTCCTACGGGTTGGACGTGCCCTAAACACCTCCCTAGGGAGGCGTTCGGGTGGCATCCTGACCAGATGCCCGAACCACCTCATCTGGCTCCTCTCGATGTGAAGGAGCAGCGGCTTTACTTTGAGTTCCTCCCGGATGACAGAGCTTCTCACCCTATCTCTAAGGGAGAGGAAACTCATTTCGGCCGCTTGTACCCGTGATCTTATCCTTTCGGTCATGACCCAAAGCTCATGACCATAGGTGAGGATGGGAACGTAGATCGACCGGTAAATTGAGAGCTTTGCCTTCCGGCTCAGCTCCTTCTTCACCACAACGGATCGATACAACGTCCGCATTACTGAAGACGCCGCACCGATCCGCCTGTCGATCTCACGATCCACTCTTCCCCCACTCGTGAACAAGACTCCTAGGTACTTGAACTCCTCCACTTGGGGCAGGGTCTCCTCCCCAACCCGGAGATGGCACTCCACCCTTTTCCGGGCGAGAACCATGGACTCGGACTTGGAGGTGCTGATTCTCATTCCGGTCGCTTCACACTCGGCTGCGAACCGATCCAGTGAGAGCTGAAGATCCCGGTCAGATGAAGCCATCAGGACCACATCATCTGCAAAAAGCAGAGACCTAATCCTGCGGTCACCAAACCGGAACCCCTCAACGCCTTGATTGCGCATAGAAATTCTGTCCATAAAAGTTATGAACAGAATCGGTGACAAAGGACAGCCTTGGCGGAGTCCAACCCTCACTGGAAACGTGTCCGACTTACTGCCAGCAATGCGGACCAAGCTCTGGCACTGATCATACAGGGAGCGGACCGCCACAATAAGACAGTCCGATACCCCATACTCTCTGAGCACTCCCCACAGGACTTCCCGAGGGACACGGTCGAATGCCTTCTCCAAGTCCACAAAGCACATGTAGACTGGTTGGGCAAACTCCCATGCACCCTCAAGAACCCTGCCGAGAGTATAGAGCTGGTCCACAGTTCCATGACCAGGACGAAAACCACACTGTTCCTCCTGAATCCGAGGTTCGACTATCCAGTGTAGCCTCCTCTCCAGTACACCTGAATAAACCTTACCGGGAAGGCTGAGTAAAGTAAATATCAAGTAAATACAGAGTAATTGTCAAATAAATGTCAAGTTAATACCAAGTAAATACAGAGTGAATGTAAAATAAATATCAAGTAAATACTGAGTATATGTCAAGTAAATGTTAAGTAAATACCAATTAAATACCAAGTAAATATCAAGTAAATACTGAGTAAATGTCGAATAAATGTCATGTAAACACCAAATATATATAAAGTAACTATCAAGTAAATACAGAGTAAATGTCAAGTAAATACCAAGTAAATGTCAAGTAAATACTGATTAAATGTCAAGTAAATATCAGCTAAATACCAAGTAAATATCAAGTAAATACTGTGTAAATGTCAAATAAGTGTCAAATAAATACCTAGTAAATTAAGAGTAAATGTCAAGTAAAAACCAAGTAAATATCAGGTAAACACCAAGTAAATGTCAAGTAAAAACCAACTAGACGACAACATGGGTCCATGACGATGACTTCTGTTTTGTTTGATCAGCCGTTTTACTGCTGTTACAGAGACCATTTGGAAACATTTATGAAACATTTGTAAAAATCTTTCTGTGTAATTAACTCATTTCACAAAGCTCTGTAATCCAGAAATGAGTTTTTTGTCAGGCTTTCCCCTGACAGTTTGTCTATGTTTTAGTTTTTTCCTCTGCATTTGTCTGTTTCCTCTGTGTTTAGTATCTCCTGTCTTTAGTTCCTGTCTAGTGCTCTTATTTTGTCAGCTTCCTGTCTTGTTCCCTGAGTGCTGTGTACCTCCTCAGCTGCGGCTGATCGGCACCTGGCCACACCTGTTGCCAATCAGCCTGCTCCTATTTGTACCTGCTTTGTCTTGTGTCAGTTGCTGGATCATTGTATTGTCGTTGCCTCATATCACTCTTGTGTCTTTGCTACCTGTCATGTCTGGCATCATTTCAGCTATTACCTGTCGTGATACATCTTGTCCTTGTCGTTGTAGCGGTAAGCTGTTCTTGTTAGCCATTCGTTATTTCCTGTTTTTCTGTTTGCTATCCTCTAGTTTCCATGCTAAAAGTTCCTTTTTCTTTTCTAGCTTCCAGTGCTAGCTCCCTTAGTTTGTTATTCTGCCCACGTGCGTGCTTTTTGTTTTTGTTCTTGTTCTATTATTTATAATAAATAATGTCTTCCTATTCTATGCCTGCCTCCGTCTCTGCATCTTGGGGTTCAACAACAAATACCCCTGACATTTTTAGTCAATATAGCTTGTTTTGACAATGTTTCTCAAAGGGGAGGCATTTTGAGAGCTAAACGAGTCCATGCATGGATGACTATAGAGTCCTACCTTTCTGCACTTCTTTCACGGCTACCCCGCCATGACACTTAACGCCTCATTTGAGGGCTCTGTGGTCAATGTATTGAGTCTGTGGTCTGTTACCATAAAAGGTAGCTTTTCCCTCTCTGCTGATGGGGCACTTACTTGTGGGTACTGCCACTCCCCCTGTATGGAATATCTATATGGGAAGACGTATATCTAATGGATAGTTGTGTTCCATCAGATTGCATCATAAACACAAAAAGCTCTGCAAGTTGAAAAGGAAAGCACAGTGAAAATATATTTGTATATATAATAATAATATATTTACCATGTATTGATTAACGTGGACCCCGACTTAATAAACAAGTTAAAAAACGTACTCGGGTGTTACCATTTAGTGGTCGATTGTACGGAATATGTACTGGACTGGGCGATCTACTAATAAAAGTCTCAATCAATCAATCAATCGATTGTACAGTATAGGGCTGTTTCTAGACTAGGTGGACAGAGATGCAGGAAATCAAAGCCAAAATTAGGCTCAGTTCAAATTCTCAACTTGACCCTCCCCCCTTGGCTCCAGCATTTAGTCAACAAGGGTGCCAAATGTACGGCCTGCAGGCCGATCAGCCCAGCGAACCGGTTTTTAAATGTCAAAAAAATGTCAAGTAAATACTAAGTAAATGTCAAGTAAATACCAAGTAAATGTAAGGTAAATATCAAGTAAATACAGAGTAATTGTCCAAAAAATGTCAAGTTAATACCAAGTAAATACAGAGTGAATGTAAAATAAATACCAAGTAAATATCAAGTAATACGTCCAACCGGTAGGAGGCCTCGGGGAAGACCCAGGACACGTTGGGAAGACTATGTCTCCCGGCTGGCCTGGGAACGCCTCGGGATCCCCGGGAAGAGCTAGACGAAGTGGCTGGGGAGAGGGAAGTCTGGGCTTCCCTGCTTAGGCTGCTGCCCCCGCGACCCGACCTCGGATGAGCGGAAGAAGATGGATGGATATCAAGTAAATACTGAGTAAATGTCAAATAAATGTCGAGTAAATACTAAGTAAATACCAAGTAAATTTAAAGTAAATATCAAGTAAATACCGAGTAATTGTCAAATAAATGTCAAGTTAATACCAAGTAAATACAGAGTGAATGTAAAATAAATACCAAGTAAATATCAAGTAAATACTGAGTAAATGTCAAATAAATGTCGAGTAAATACTAAGTAAATACCAAGTAAATTTAAAGTAAATATCAAGTAAATACCGAGTAATTGTCAAATAAATGTCAAGTTAATACCAAGTAAATACAGAGTGAATGTAAAATAAATACCAAGTAAATATCAAGTAAATACTGAGTAAATGTAAAATAAATGTCGAGTGAATACTAAGTAAATACCAAGTAAATTTAAAGTAAATATCAAGTAAATACCGAGTAATTGTCAAATAAATGTCAAGTTAATACCAAGTAAATACAGAGTGAATGTAAAATAAATACCAAGTAAATATCAAGTAAATACTGAGTAAATGTAAAATAAATGTCGAGTAAATACTAAGTAAATACCAAGTAAATTTAAAGTAAATATCAAGTAAATACCGAGTAATTGTCAAATAAATGTCAAGTTAATACCAAGTAAATACAGAGTGAATGTAAAATAAATACCAAGTAAATATCAAGTAAATACTGAGTAAATGTAAAATAAATGTCGAGTAAATACTAAGTAAATACCAAGTAAATTTAAAGTAAATATCAAGTAAATACCGAGTAATTGTCAAATAAATGTCAAGTTAATACCAAGTAAATACAGAGTGAATGTAAAATAAATACCAAGTAAATATCAAGTAAATACTGAGTAAATGTAAAATAAATGTCGAGTAAATACTAAGTAAATACCAAGTAAATACCAAGTAATTGTCAAATAAATGTCAAGTTAATACCAAGTAAATACAGAGTGAATGTAAAATAAATACCAAGTAAATATCAAGTAAATACTGAGTAAATGTAAAATAAATGTCGAGTAAATACTAAGTAAATACCAAGTAAATTTAAAGTAAATATCAAGTAAATACCGAGTAATTGTCAAATAAATGTCAAGTTAATACCAAGTCAATACAGAGTGAATGTAAAAAAAAAAGTCAAGTAAATATCAAATAAATACATAGTAAATATCAAGTAACTATCATGTAAATACAGAGTAATTGTCAAGTACATACCAAGTAAATGGCAAGTAAATACTCCGTAAATATCCACTAAATACTGAGTAAATGTCAAATAAATACCAAGTAAATGTATTTACTTGGTTTTTAACCGGCTCGCTGGAGGAGTTTGCGAAGTATAACAATAAGCTGATATTGTGGAATGAAAGAAACTGCTGTTCAAAATGTGTCCACTAGATGTCGCAAAAGCAATTCTTTGTATTCGTATTACTTCCGAGGGGGGTGGAGCTTTTGTTGCTTGTTACTGATAGGATACAACATGTGGATTGTCGCGTTTTTGCCTTGATTGTCAAAGATGTTGTCGGTAATGTAAACTGTGAAATGTTTACGAAAATACATGTTTCGGATAATCTGTACATTTCGTATTTATGACTGCATGGGAACTGATTTTCAGGGTGCACATAAATGGGCGACTTGTCCAGGGTGTACGCCGCCTTCTGCCCGATTGTAACTGAGATAGCGCCCTCTCTCCCCCGACCCCGAAGGGACAAGCGGTAGAAAATGAATGGACATAAATATGCTGAAATAACATAAAATAGCTTATTATGTGATTAATTAAATTGGTCTAAAATCACACGTTTTGTTCTGGCAAAGGCTTGGGCAATTATTTTGACTCCAGGTGCCACATTTAGAGGACAAAAATGTGCCTGGGGGCTGGTATATAAATACAAACCCCGTTTCCATATGAGTTGGGAAATTGTGTTAGATGTAAATATAAACGGAATACAATGATTTGCAAATCCTTTTCAAACCATATGCTACTCATATGAATGGACATGGTTTTAACACAAGGAGCGGGTGATTGCATTTTTGAAAATATAGTTTGTGCGGACATAGTATTAGTTCTTATATGGCACCGCATGCATTATTTTACGATCAAAATATTTTATTTTGCAGTACATGCTTTACACCACTGCGACGTCTTCCAAAATATTAATATTGGGGGATGAGAGTTTCTTTGTTTTTCTTTTTTCAGATTTTTAAACATTTTTTTTAAACAAGCACCCAAATGACTTCCGTGCTCCACCACACCCCGTAAAGAAAAATGCTAAATTTCAACTACGCTCACCAACATCCTGTTAAACGAACGTAATTCTATTCCTCTTGGCTCTCTTTGCTTTCCACAGTTGCAGACGTTTTTTTGGCCTTCGTCGCGACACCCAGGAGGAGAGACTTTGCTCGGGGAAGGGGAGAGAAAGAGGCTGACTCCATTAGTGTCATTTGGTTCGCTTATTAGATCACTCTGACTGATAGACGCAGAAAATTGTTTTAATTGTGGTTAACCAATTGTGCACAGAACAGCTATAATGTGCGTGAAGTGCCGGGGAAGAGCAACGCTTGGCCTGTTTATTCTCACGTCGCCTTTCCAGAGGAAATGAACAACAATCGGGTCTTGAGGATCAAGCGTAAACACGGCCACGGACACTCACACCCCCCTTGGGCAGGTTGAGGCGTGTTCAGTGAGATGCTGCCCTTTAAGTAATGCGTCTGACCAGTGCGTCTTCTCCTCGGGCGAGGAAAACGGGCGCCTTTTTACCGTCTGATGAAGATGGCACAACTTCACACACATGTAACAGCCTTAAACGACACAGCCCAGTAAGCATTGCTTGCTCCTTGAAGTCATGCCAGAAAAAAAATGTATTAGTAACGTACACACATGTAAGATATGTCTGCAAATACCACAAACTAAAATGTCTGTGCGGTAACGGGCTTATTATTATGGAATCATTTCAACATTTCACAATCAGAGACATCCATCCATCCTATTCCGCTTATCTGAGGTCGGGTCGCGGGGGCAGCAGCCTAAGCAGGGAAGCCCAGGCTTTCCTCTGCCCAGCCACTTAGTCCAGCTCTTCCCGGGGGATCCCGAGGCGTTATCCTACCGGTCGGACGTGCCCTAAACACCTCCCTAGGGAGTAGAGATGCGCGGTTTGCGGTCTCATCCGCGGAGTCCGCGGGTCGGGCGGTTGACATGACGAAAAAATTGATTTTAATTAGATTCGGGCGGGTGGCGGTTGAACCATCCGGAAATATTTGATATGCATGGTTCTGTGATCGGTATCCTTTGCCATTCAGAGTGCCATTTAAAACCCATGTCATAAAGCGAAGAAGACAATAGGAGACGCTAATATTATCTAGAATGACTGCCGGCAGTCACCTAGATAATAAGTATCAGGGCGTGCTATAAAGCCATTGGTTTTGTCGCCTACTACAACATGTACGATCTGCTTGTCAGTCCAGCAACATGTTGTGTGTTGCTTCCGCAGCAACACGCACACGACTGCAAGGCATACTGGGTGACACAGAGTACACTAATGGATGTGATATAAACAATTTTAACACTCTTAGTAATATGCGCCACGCTGTGAAGCCACACCAGTTAAGAACAACAAACACATTTCGTGCGAACATCCTCACAGTAACACAACATAAACGCAACACAACAAATACCCATAATCCTTTGTGTCCGTGACACTTCCTGAATATATCACAGTAGGTGTGGTGTTCTTGGGATGCAACTCAGTATTCTTCTTCCTCCAAACACAACGAGTTGAGTTTATACCAAAATGGATACATGGATGATACAGCAGAGGATTGGGAGAATGTCATGTGGTCAGATGAAACCAAAATAGAACTTTTTGGTATAAACTCAACTCGTCGTGCAAGGCACCAAACAAGAATGACAAACACATTTCGGGAGAACATCCTCACAGTAACACAACATAAACGCAACACGACAAATACACGGAATCCTTTGCATCCATGACAATTTCTGACTATATAATACACCCCGCTAACAGCAAAACCCGCCACTCCTCCACCCCCCCGTGCGTCGGTAAGGTGGGCGGGGGGTGTAAAATATATTCAGGAAGTGTCACGGACACAAAGGATTATGGGTATTTGTTGTGTTGCGTTTATGTTGTGTTACTGCGAGGATGTTCTCCCGAAATGCGTTTGTCAATCTTGTTGGGTGTGGATTCACAGCGTGGCGCATATTACTAAGAGTGTTAAAATTGTTTATATCACAACCATCAGTGTACTCTGTATCACCCAGTATGCCTTGCAGTCGTGTGCGTGTAATTGCGGAAGCTGCACACAACATGTTGCCGGACCAACAATCGGCTCGTACATGTTGTTGAAGGTGTTTAAGGTAATAGCTTCACAGCACGCCCATATTCTTATAATCAGGATGAACGCTATTGAATTATCGCGGAAACGTTAGCGGCTCCAATTGTCATCATTACTCTGTGAAACAGGTTTAAATAGCTCTGAGAGTGGTAAAGGCGGACAACCTCTGCTGTACTTCAGCGGGCGGTTGGCGGGCGGGTACGGTCCTGATAAAATGTTGGTTCGGGTGGACGGCGGGTGGATGACGACTTTGGTGACGCGGATGCGGATGATATACATGCCTATCCGCGCATCTCTACTAGGGAGGCGTTTTGGTGGCATCCTGACCAGATGCCCGAACCACCTCATCTGGTACATCTGGATTTTGAGGAGCAGCAGCTTTACTTGGAGTTCCTCCCGGATGGCAGAGCTTCTCACCCTATCTCTAAGGGAGAGCCTTGCCACCCGGCTTGTACCCGTGATCTTGTCCTTTCGGTCATAACCCAAAGCTCATGACCATGGGTGAGGATGGGAACGTAGATCGACTGGTAAATTGAGAGCAACAATCAGAATCAGAAATACTTTATTTATGAAGGACGGTAAATTGAGATTTTCAGTACAATCCCATTCAAGATCAGACAAACATTACAAGGAGACAGCAATAGGATCCCTCCGGCTCCCCTTGCAGAAAAAGGTCTCAAACAGGGTAGGGAAGGGGGGGAGAGAGAGTAAAAAAATATTAAATCAAAGGTTTGACTTCAGGGAGGGGGTCCAGATTGATTGATTGAAGCTTTTATTAAAATGGATACATGGATGATACAGCAGAGGATTGGGAGAATGTCATGTGGTCAGATGAAACCAAAATACAACGTTTTGGTATAAACTCAACTCGTTGTGTTCGGAGGAAGAAGAAAACTGAGTTGCATCCCAAGAACACCACACCTACTGTAAAACATGGGGGTGGAAACATTATGCTTTGGGGCTAGTTTTCTGCTAAGGGGACAGGACGATTGATCCGTGTTAAGGAAAGAATGACTGGGGCCATGTATCGGAATGAGAATCAGCACCTCCAAGTCCGAGTCCATGGTTCTCGCCCGGAAAAGGGTGGAGTGCCATCTCCGGGTTGGGGAGGAGACCCTGCCCCAAGTGGAGGAGTTCAAGTACCTAGGAGTCTTGTTCACGAGTGGGGGAAGAGTGGATTGTGAGATCGACAGGCGGATCGGTGCGGCGTCTTCAGTAATGCGGACGTTGTATCGATCCGTTGTGGTGAAGAAGGAGCTGAGCCGGAAGGAGAAGCTCTCAATTTACCGGTCGATCTACGTTCCCATCCTCACCTGTGGTCATGAGCTTTGGGTCATGACCGAAAGGATAAGATCACGGGTACAAGCGGCCCAAATGAGTTTCCTCTCCCTTAGAGATAGGGTGAGAAGCTCTGCCATCCGGGAGGAACTCAAAGTAAAGCCGCTGCTCCTCCACATCGAGAGGAGCCAGATGAGGTGGTTCGGGCATCTGGTCAGGATGCCACCTGAAAGCCTCCCTAGGGAGGTGTTTAGGGCACGTCCAGCTGGTAGGAGGCCACGGGGAAGACCCAGGACACGTTGGGAAGACTATGTCTCCCGGCTGGCCTGGGAACGCCTCGGGATCCCCCGGGAAGAGCTAGACGAAGTGGCTGGAGATAGGGAAGTCTGGGCTTCCCTGCTTAGGCTGCTGCCCCCGCGACCCGACCTCGGATAAGCGGAAGATGATGGATGGATGAATGGGGCCATGTATCGTGAGATTTTGAGCCAAAACCTCCTTCCATCAGTGAGAGCTAAGAATGGTTGACCAAATACTTATTTTCCACCATAATTTACAAATAAATTCTTTAAAATTCCTACAAATTCCTGGATTTTTTATTCACATTCTGTCTCTCACAGTTGAAGTGTACCTATGATGAAAATTACAGACCTCTGTCATCATTTTAAGTGGGAGAACTTGCACAATCGGTGGCCGACTAAATACTTTTTTGCCCCACTATACGTCACGTCCCTCCCGTACAATGGGGGACCGCCTATGAAAATACCGCATACATAAAACCTGGGGATCCCGGTTTTAGAGGAGGAGATTACAATTTTTGATTGATTGATTGATACTTTTATTAGTAGATTGCACAGTACAGTACATATTCCGTACAATTGACCACTAAATGGTAACACCCGAATAAGTTTTTCAACTTGTTTAAGTCGGAGTCCACGTTAATCAATTCATGGTAATCAGTGTTCCATTGAATTTTGAACATGTTCTTGAGAACTTCTAGGAACATACTTGCAGTCCACCGACTGTTGATATCCCGCCTGCACATTGTCCGGAATGAAAGTTGACAGGAAGAACCGTGGGCAGAGACCAGAGCTCGTGCAGCTGGCCATGGCCGGAGAATAGGAAGCTGTGTGTTCTTTGGCTTTGCGTCGCGAGGCAAATTAAAGCTCATATCTGCCAACTTCTTTGCCTCCCTGCACTTTCCTGTTTGGACTTGAAAGGTGATTGGGAGCCAAGGCAGTGACAGTTGACGGAAGCTACGCAGAGGAGAGAGTATTTATTTACAGTGAGGCGCAGTGATGCTTGTTCAGGATGCGGTTTTCATGCAGGATGCAACTCACCGCCCCGCCCCCCCCCCCCCCCTCAAAAAACAAGCACACAAGCACACTCCTAGTTTTATCTTTCTAATGTCGTCCTCACAATACAATCCCTAAGTTTGATTATGCATGGGAAGTGTGGGAGGAGGAAGGTGATTTAGGGGCCACATTGTATTGTGTAACTGTCAGGGTCTGAAATAATGGAGCCAATAAGATTCGGTATCGAAATAAAAAAAAATGACTTTGCCAAAAAAGTTGTATTGGCACCTAAACATGTTTTAGCTACTTTAGTTATTGGAGGGTTCCGGTCGGACGGTTTGTCACGGTACACATTTCCGGCGTTGATGTTGCACTAGTGAGCCACGGGTGAGGAGATGCTGCTTCATTAAGTGAAGTGAAGTGATCTATATTTATATCAATCAATCAATCAATGTTTATTTATATAGCCCCAAATCACAAATGTCTCAAAGGACTGCACAAATCATTACGACTACAACATCCTCGGAAGAACCCACAAAAGGGCAAGGAAAACTCACACCCAGTGGGCAGGGAGAATTCACATTCAGTGGGACGCCAGTGACAATGCTGACTATGAGAAACCTTGGAGAGGACCTCAGATGTGGGCAACCCCCCCCCTCTAGGGGACCGAAAGCAATGGATGTCGAGCGGGTCTAACATGATACTGTGAAAGTCCAATCCATAGTGGCTCCAAGACAGCAGTGAGAGTCCCGTCCACAGGAAACCATCTCAAGCGGATCAGCAGCGTAGAGATGTCCCCAACCGATACAGGCGAGCGGTCCATCCTGGGTCCCGACGAGCGGTCCATCCTGGGTCTCGACTCTGGACAGTCAGTACTTCATCCATGGTCATATAGCGCTTTTCTCTAGTGACTCAAAGCGCTTTACATAGTGAAACCCAATATCTAAGTTACATTTAAACCAGTGTGGGTGGCAATTAATGATTGAAGTAAAGTCAGAATGTCATTAGAACAGTTATCTCCGCCTTTTGACACTTCTTCCACTCCCGTCCTTGCACGCTACACCGCTACTATAAAGATGACGGGGAGGAGACACGTAAATAAGACCGCCAAAAAAACGCGCATCCCGAAACAATTGAAGATGATCTTTAAAACATAATCGATGCAACATTTTGACCAAATAACCACCATTTCATGTTATGTAGACCACAAGATAGTGTTATAAATTTTGAAAAAAATCATATTATGACCCCTTTAATGCGCCTTATAATTCGGTGTGCCTTTGGTATGAAAAAATACCTGAATAGACCGGCTCATCAGCAGTGAAGTGAATTATATTTATATAGCGCTTTTTCCTCAAGTGACTCAAAGCGCTTTACATAGTGAAACCCAATATCTAAGTTACATTTAAACCAGTGTGGGTGGCAATTAATGATTGAAGTAAAGTCAGAATGTCATTAGAACAGTTATCTCCGCCTTTTGACACTTCTTCCACTCCCGTCCTTGCACGCTACACCGCTACTATAAAGATGACGGGGAGGAGACACGTAAATAAGACCGGCAAAAAAACGCGCATCCCGAAACAATTGAAGATGATCTTTAAAACATAATCGATGCAACATTTTGACCAAATAACCACCATTTCATGTTATGTAGACCACAAGATAGTGTAATAAATTTTGAAAAAAATCATATTATGACCCCTTTAATGCGCCTTATAATTCGGTGTGCCTTTGGTATGAAAAAATACCTGAATAGACCGGCTCATCAGCAGTGAAGTGAATTATATTTATATAGCGCTTTTCTCTAGTGACTCAAAGCGCTTTACATAGTGAAACCCAATATCTAAGTTACAATTAAACCAGTGTGGGTGGCACTGGGAGCAGGTGGGTAAAGTGTCTTGCCCAAGGACACAACGGCATTGACTAGGATGGCGAAAGCGGGGATCGAACCTGCAACCCTCAAGTTGCTGACACGGACGCTCTACCAACCGAGCTATACCGTCCCCGGTATAGCTAGTACACCTTTTAGTCCGGTGCACCCTGAAAAATACAGTAGTTGATCAGGGTTTGGATAACATAACATACATTAGGCAAGTGTGAATGTATGTTATGTAAAGTGGCCGTGCCAGCAACCTGAGGGTTCCTGGTTTGGTCCCCAGCTTCTACCACCTGAGTCACATCCATTGTGTCCTTGAGCAAGACACTTCACCCTTGCTCCAGATGGGTCGTGGTTAGGGTCTTGCATGGCAACTCCCGCCATCAGTGTGTGAATGGGTGAATATGGAAATAGTGTCAAAGCGCTTTGAGTACCTTGAAGATAGAA
>NC_084626.1:26269777-26272277 GCF_033978795.1 Nerophis ophidion
TTTGGATGATACCACAAATTTAGGTATCAATCCGATACCAAGTCATCCATTGGTCATATTCAAAGTCCTCATGTGTCCAGGGACATATTTCCTTAGTTTATAAACATAATATAATTTTTTTTAAAACTATCTAAAAAAATATCAATAAAATCATATTAGAATCGATTAGATACGCTCCTGTATTTGGTATCATTACAGTGGACGTTAGGTGTAGATCCATCCATGGGATTTGTTTACATTGTGACGCCGGTGAGTTACGGTGTGTATTGAAGCATGTTTCCTCGTCCTGCAGGGAGGATACTTGTAAGAAACTTACTTTATTGGTCGCCAGTACTTTTTAGAGGCGGTGTAGTACCGAATATGATTCATAAGTGTCAAAATACTATACTAATACCGGTATACCGTACAACCCTATTACAAATCCCGTTTCTATATGAGTTGGGAAAATGTGTTAGATGTAAATATAAACAAAATACAATGATTTTAAAATTATTTTCAACCCATATTCAGTTGAATATGCAACAAAGACAACATATTTGATGTTCAAACTGATAAACATTTTTTTTTTTTGCAAATAATCATTAACTTTAGAATTTGATGCCAGCAACACTTGACAAAGAAGTTGGGGAAGGTTGCAATAAATACTGATAAAGTTGAGGAATGCTCATCAAACACTTATATGGAACATCCCACAGGTGTGCAGGCTAATTGGTTACAGGTGGGTGCCATGATTGGGTATAAAAGCAGCTTCCATGAAATGCTAAGTAATTCACAAACAAGGATGGGGGGAGGGTCACCAATTTGTAGGCAAATTGTCGAACAGTTTTAGAACAACATTTCTCAACGAGCTATTGCAAGGAATTTAGGGATTTTACCATCTACGGTCCGTAAAATCATCAAACGGTTCAGAAAATCCGGAGAAATCACTGCACGTAAGCGATGATATTGCGGACTTTTGATCCCTCAGGCGGTACTGCATCAAAAACTGACGTCAGTGTGTAAAGGATATCACCACATGGGCTCAGGATCACTTCATAAAACCACTGTCAGTAACTACAGTTGGTCGCTACATCTGTAAGTGCAAGTTAAAACTCTATTACACAAAGCCAAACCCAACAATATCCTGAAACGCCGCCGACTTGGCTGGGCCCGAGCTCACCTAAGATGGACTGATGCAAAGTGGAAAAGTGTTCTGTGGTCTGACGAGTCCACATTTCAAATTATATTTGGAAACAGAGGACGTGGTGTCCTCCAGAACAAAGAGGAAAATAACCATTCGGATTGTTATAGGCGCAAAGTTGAAAAGCCAGCATCTCTGATGGTATGGGGGTGTATAAGTGCCCAAGGCATGGGTAACTTACACATCTGTGAAGGCACCATTAATGCTGAATGGTCCATACAGGTTTTGGAGCAACATATGTTGTCATCCAAGCAACGTTATCATCGATGCCCCTGCTTATTTCAGCAAGACAAGTCTTACAACAGCGTGACTTCGTAGAAAAAGAGTGCGGGTACTTTCCTGGCCCGCCTGCAGTCCAGACCTGTCTCCCATTGAACATGTGTGGCGCATTATGAAGCGTAGAATACAGACTGTTGAACGACTGAAGCTCTACATAAAACAAGAATGGGAATGAATTCCACTTTCAAAGCTTCAACAATTAGTTTCCTCAGTTCCCAAAGGTTTATTGAGTGTTGTTAAAAGAAAAGGTGATGTAACACAGTGGTGAACATGCCCTTTCCCAACTACTTTGGTACGTGTTGAGCCATCAAATTCTAAGTTAATTATTATTTGCAACAAAAAATAAATAAAGTTTATGAGTTTGAACATTAAAAATAACTTGTCTTTGTAGTGCATTTAATTGAATATGAGTTGAAAAGGATTTGCAAATCATTGTATTCTGTTTATATTTGCATCTAACACAATTTCCTAACTCATGGAAACGGGGTTTGTACTTTACATCCATTTGAGGCCTCAGAATTACAATAAAAAAATACACATCTCATTGTTTTTGTTATTTGAAACTTCATTTTGGTGACCAATTGTTTAAGTGAACGTTTCATATCGTGCTTGATAAGAGAAACACTTACTTCATTAAAAGCAAAAGCTGTGTGTTTCAGCTATCTCACCCAGCGCTCAATCTTAAAGCATTTTTTCATTAAGAGCATTATTACCCCAGTGTGCTTTCAGCCGGATGTCCTGGTAAAATCACATTAGGTGTCAACAATGTTCGTGCAGTAAGCAAGCAGAATCACAGTCTTTCATCTTTTGCTTGATGCCAGGAGATATAAGAAACTTTAGAAGTAGAAGCTACTTATTTCTGTATGTTTGTAGCTTATTATTAGCCAACACTTCTGTAATGGGAGTCGAGCCTGGCCAGAATCGTCGATCAATTGCACTTGAATTGTGTTCTGTATTGCTTTACATTTGATTATATATTGGTAAATATATTATTTTTATTTATTGTATTTTCTGTACTGTAAGACATACTTAAAATCTTTT
>NC_084626.1:26277277-26284777 GCF_033978795.1 Nerophis ophidion
TCCCATTCTTGTTTGATGTACAGCTTAAGTTGTTCAACAGTCCGGGGTCTCCGTTGTGTATTTTAGGCTTCATATTTTTCGCCACACATTTTCAATGGGAGATAGGTCTGGACTACAGGCAGGCCAGTCTAGTACCCGCACTCTTTTACTATGAAGCCACGCTGTTGTAACACGTGGCTTGGCATTTTCTTGCTGAAATAAGCAGGGGCGCCCATGATAACGTTGCTTGGATGGCAACAGATGTTGCTCCAAAACCTTTCAGCATTAATGGTGCCTTCACAGATGTGTAAGTTACCCATGCCTTGGGCACTAATACACCCCCATACCATCACAGATGCTGGCTTTTCAACTTTGCGTCTATAACAATCCGGATGGTTCGTTACCTCTTTGTTCCGGAGGACACCACGTTTACAGTTTCCAAAAACAATTAGAAATGTGGGCTCATCAGACCACAGAACACTTTTCCACTTTGCATCAGTCCATCTTAGATGAGCTCGGGCCCAGCGAAGCCAGCGGCGTTTCTGGGTGCCGTTGATAAATGGCTTTGGCTTTGCATAGTAGACTTTTAACTTGCACTTACAGATGTAGCGACAAACTGTAGTTACTGACAGTGGTTTTCTGAAGTGTTCCTGAGCCCATGTGGTGATATCCTTTACACACTGATGTCGCTTTTTGATGCAGTACCGCCTGAGGGAACGAAGGTCTGTTATATCATCCCTTACGTGCAGTGATTTCGCCAGATTCTGGCGTTCCTCAACTTTGTCAGTCTTTTTTGTCACCTGTGCCAGCTTTTTTGAAACATATTGCAGGCATCAAATTCCAAATAAGCTAATATTTGCAAAAAATAAAAAAACGTTTTTCCAGTTCGAATGTTAAATATCTTGTCTTTGCAGTCTATTCAATTGAATATTAGTTGAAAATGATTTGCAAATATCTGCGATGAGGTGGCGACTTGTCCAGGGTGTACCCCGCCTTCCGCCCGATTGTAGCTGAGATAGGCGCCAGCGCCCCCCGCGACTCCAAAAAAGGGAATAAGCGGTAGAAAATGGATGGGTGGATGGATTTGCAAATATTTGTATTTTGTTTTTGTTTGCGATTTTCACAACGTGTCAACTTCACCGGTTTCGGGTTTCGTACATAATAGCAATGTTCCGATTGGGGTTTTACGCCGCCGATTCCGATAACCAATCATCCATGAGTAACATCGGCAGATACCAATACCGATCACATGTATTAACTGTATATTTTTCAATATACTTTTCAATTTAACAATATCAACATAATATTTAAACTAATTCCTCACCCTCTCTAATTACACATAATTATTTTTTCCCTTAATGTCGTCCGGTGTTTTAGTAATCGAGTAATCTATCGAGTCGTTTTTTTTCGATTAATAGAGTTATCAGATTATTTTTTTGTTTATAATGTATATTTTCTGCTGGAACTACTCTTTATTACATGCTGCCCTTTTTTTTTGCCGCAGCTGTTACATATCAATCAATCAATCAATCAATCAATGTTTACTTATATAGCCCTAAATCACTAGTGTCTCAAAGGGCTGCACAAACCACCACGACATCCTCGGTAGGCCCACATAAGGGCAAGGAAAACTCACACCCAGTGGGACGTCGGTGACAATGATGACTATGAGAACCTTGGAGAGGAGGAAAGCAATGCATGTCGAGCGGGTCTAACATGATACTGTGAAAGTTCAATCCATAATGGATCCAACACAGTCGCGAGAGTCCAGTCCAAAGTCCAGTCCAACACAGCAGCGAGAGTCCCGTTCACAGCGGAGCCAGCAGGAAACCATCCCAAGCGGAGGCGGATCAGCAGCGCAGAGATGTCCCCAGCCGATACACAGGCAAGCAGTACATGGCCACCGGATCGGACCGGACCCCCTCCACAAGGGAGAGTGGGACATAGAAGAAAAAGAAAAGAAACGGCAGATCAACTGGTCTAAAAAGGGAGTCTATTTAAAGGCTAGAGTATACAAATGAGTTTTAAGGTGAGACTTAAATGCTTCTACTGAGGTAGCATCTCGAACTTTTACCGGGAGGGCATTCCAGAGTACTGGAGCCCGAACGGAAAACGCTCTATAGCCCGCAGACTTTTTTTGGGCTTTAGGAATCACTAATAAGCCGGAGTCTTTTGAACGCAGATTTCTTGCCGGGACATATGGTACAATACAATCGGCAAGATAGGATGGAGCTAGACCGTGTAGTATTTTATACGTAAGTAGTAAAACCTTAAAGTCACATCTTAAGTGCACAGGAAGCCAGTGCAGGTGAGCCAGTACAGGTGTAATGTGATCAAACTTTCTTGTTCTTGTCAAAAGTCTAGCAGCCGCATTTTGTACCAACTGTAATCTTTTAATGCTAGACATGGGGAGACCCGAAAATAATACGTTACAGTAATCGAGACGTGACGTAACAAACGCATGGATAATGATCTCAGCGTCTTTAGTGGACAGAAAGGAGCGAATTTTAGCGATATTACGGAGATGAAAGAAGGCCGTTTTAGTAACGCTTTTAATGTGTGCCTCAAAGGAGAGAGTTGGGTCGAAGATAATACCCAGATTCTTTACCGTGTCGCCTTGTTTAATTGTTTGGTTGTCAAATGTTAGAGTTGTATTATTAAATAGAGTTCGGTGTCTAGCAGGACCGATAATCAGCATTTCCGTTTTTTTGGCGTTGAGTTGCAAAAAGTTAGCGGACATCCATTGTTTAATTTCATTAAGACACGCCTCCAGCTGACTACAATCCGGCGTGTTGGTCAGCTTTATATATGTTATATTTTATATTGTTACTACCCGATTGTAGCTGAGATAGGCGCCAGCGCCCTCCGCGACCTCAAAAGGGAATAAGCGGTAGGAAATGGATGGATGGTAAATTTTTAGTCCACTTTATACTTTTTGTTTTCACCCTCTTTTTGTGCCCTTGTGTGCATTATCCTTTCCATCCTCACCCTTTCCATCTTTTGTAACTGAGCTGCTGTGTGGAACAATTTCCCTTGTGCATCATTAAAGTTTGTCTAAGCCGAAGATAAAACACAGTTTGTGACCTATATGCGTATTTTAAGAAAAATAATTGAAATAAACAAATTTTGTGCTTGTCATAAGCATACTTTTTTCCTAATAAATGCACTTTTTTCATGTGCACCTTGATAAAAAACAAACAAAAAAAGCCACCATTCGCCGCCGCGCCGACTTAGTACCGCTCTAATGTGAGCTCTGTTGTCGTGCAAAACTCTGTCCGCGTACCTAAAGTTCCTTGCACTCCCGAGCTTTGCACATTTGATCAATTGTATTAGTTCAATCAATCAATCAATGTTTACTTATACTAGTGTCTCAAAGGGCTGCACAAACCACATACTGATGATACTGATGACTATGAGAACATATGAGAACATGATACTGTGAAAGATCAATCCATAATGGATCCAACACAGTCGCGAGAGTCCAGTCCAAAGCGGATCCAACACAGCAGCGAGAGTCCCGTTCACAGCGGAGCCAGCAGGAAACCATCCCAAGCGGAGGCTGATCAGCAGCGCAGAGATGTCCCCAGCCGATACACAGGCGAGCAGTACATGGCCACCGGATCGGACCGGACTCCCTCCACAAAGGAGAGTGGGACATAGAAGAAAAAGAAAAGAAACGGCAGATCAACTGGTCTAAAAAGGGAGTCTATTTAAAGGCTAGAGTATACAAATGAGTTTTAAGGTGAGACTTAAATGCTTCTACTGAGGTAGCATCTCGAACTGTTACCGGGAGGGCATTCCAGAGTACTGGAGCCCGAAATAGTTACACTTATTAAATGATTAATCGAAGAAACATAATATAAATACAAGCGTTTTCTAAGAAAATTAAACGATTGAATCAACTACTATTTGCAGCCCAAATAGACTATAATTAGCTGCGTGTGAGCAACGGGAACTATTTATTAGCCACAGGGTTCAAAGCACAGGAAAAAAGTAGCGTCTTATGTTTAGAAAAATACGGTGATTGAATTTTGGAGTTTAGATTAATCATGATTAATCACAGGTATATATTTTATACAAATCTGATATAATATAATAATATATCAGTATATATTATATACTGTGTATAAATGTTACATGCATGTTATATTTTATATTGCTACTATGATACATTTTTTGTGTACTTTATGCCTGCATTATCCTTTCCATCCTTACCCTCTCCATCCTTTGTAACTGACCTACAGTATGGAACAATTTTCTTTAAGGATCAATAAAGTTCGCCTAAACCTAGTGTGTGAATGTGAGTGTGAATGTTGTCTGTCTATCTGTGTTGGCCCTGCGATGAGGTGGCAACTTGTCCAGAGTGTACCCTGCCTTCTGCCCGATTGTAGCTGAGATAGGCGCCAGCGCCCCCCGCGACCCTGAAAGGGAATAAGCGGTAGAAAATGGATGGATGGATGGATAAATCTAAGTGATCACTGGCTTGCATAACTAAAATTTGCTCAAGAAAAAACAACATCTGTTCATAACTGACATTTTATTGTAAGAATGTCATCCAGGTACATTTTTAAACATTTTACTTGAATGCTCGTCATTTATCTCCCCCAAACTTGGTAACAATGTCATTTAAAGTTTTTTTAGGCTGTATTGAGGAGGGAAATATGCCGGAGAGAACACCATTTTTTCTACTGACGTAAGCATTGACCAGATCACTGACCATATAGCGGTTTAAGGGGAACATTATCACAATTTCAAAAGGGTTAAAAACAATAAAAATCAGTTCCCAGTGGCTTGTTGTATTTTTTGAAGTTTTTTTCAAAATTTTACCGGTCTCGGAATATCCCTAAATAAAGCTTTAAAGTGCCTTATTTTCGGGTCTCTGCGAAGACACTGGCCATTTCCCTGTGACGTCACACAGTGCTGCCAATGTAAACAAACAATGGGAATACCACAGCAAGATATAGCGACATTAGCTCGGATTCAAACTCGGATTTCAGCGATTTAAGCAATTCAACAGATTACGCATGTATTGAAACAGATGGTTGGAGTATGAAAGTATTGAAGAAGAAACTGAAGCTATTGAGCGAATAGCTATTGACGCTATTCATAGCCATAGCATGGCCGAATAGCTGCGTTAGCATCGCCGGTAAAATGTGCGGACCAAACGATCAGGACTTTCGCATCTTTTGACACTGGAGCAACTTAAATCCGTCGATTGGTAAGTGTTTGTTTCGCATTAAAAGTGGGTGGAAGGAAACGTAATATAGTTGCAAATGCATCTACAGGTTATCCATACATCTCTGTGCCATGTCTGCTTTAGCACCGCCGGTAAATAGCATGTTTGCATCGATTAGCGTAGCATGTTAGCATCGATTAGCTGGCAGTCAACATCAACAAAACTCACCTTTGTGATTTCGTTGACTATCGTTGCAAATGCATTTGCAGGTTATCCATACATCTCTGTGCCATGTCTGCTTTAGCATCGCCGGTCAAATGTGGAGACACTTTAGTACATTCAGTGGGGGTCTGGCGGCAGATTTCTTGCCAGTGGTGCAACTTGAATCCCTCCCTGTTAGTGTTGTTACACCCTCCGACAACACACCGACAAGGCATGATGTCTCCAAGGTTCCAAAAAATAGTCAAAAAAACGGAAAATAACAGAGCTGAGACCCGGTGTTTGTAATGTGTTGAAAATGAAAATGGTGGGTGTGTTACCTCGGCAACGTCACATTCTGACGTCATCGCCTCCAGCGCGATAAACAGAAAGGCGTTTAACTCGCCAAAATTCACCTATTTAGAGTTCGGAAATCGGTTGAAAAAATAGATGGTCTTTTTTCTGCACCATCAAGGTATATATTGACACTTACATAGGTCTGGTGATAATGTTCACCTTTAAGGTGAAAAAGAATGTGCGGTCAAAATAAATTGCATGATTAATATAAGTGTGTTCAATATAAATGTGATCATTAACTTAGTGGTTGTCAAATGGGGGTACACGTACCCCTGGGGGCACTTGAAGGTATGCCAAGGGGTACGTGAGATTTTTCAAAAATATTCCAAAAATATCAACAATTCAATATTCCTTTGTCGTCGTTCATGCAGTCAAATACCTTTTTGCACTTAATCCTTTAAAACAGCAGTCAAAGATCCTCCATATATGACAAAAGAGTACTTTGGTGATTTGTTTTTAAAAACAGCAGTCAAAGATCCTCCATTTATGACAAGTGTACTTTGGTGTTTAGTTTTAAAAAACAGCAGTCAAAGATCCTTCATATATGACAGAAGCACACTGGTGGTTTGTCCCTAAAAACAGCAGTCAAAGATCCTGTCCATGATAAGAACCCCAGTGCTGTTTTTAGGCAATATATAAAACAACAAAGTCAAAGATCCTCTATATCAGTGGTTGTCAAATGGTGGTACGCGTACCCTTGGGGGTACTTGAAGGTATGCCAAGGGGTACGTGAGATTTTTCAAAAATACTCTAAAAATAGCAACAATTCAAAAATCCTTTGTCGTCTTCTTCTTCTTCTTCTTTTCCTTCTTCTTCTTTTTCACAACCTTTTTGTGCCAAGAACAACTTTGTTCATGCAGTCAAATACCTTTTTGCACTTAATCCTTTAAAACAGCAGTCAAAGATCCTCCATATATGACAAAAGAGTACTTTGGTGATTTGTTTTTAAAAACAGCAGTCAAAGATCCTCCATTTATGACAAGTGTACTTTGGTGTTTAGTTTTAAAAAACAGCAGTCAAAGATCCTTCATATATGACAGAAGCACACTGGTGGTTTGTCCCTAAAAACAGCAGTCAAAGATCCTGTCCATGATAAGAACCCCTGTGCTGTTTTTAGGCAATATATAAAACAACAAAGTCAAAGATCCTCTATATCAGTGGTTGTCAAATGGGGGTACGCGTACCCCTTGGGGCACTTGAAGGTATGCCAAGTGGTATGTGAGATATTTCAAAAATATTCTAAAAATAGCAACAATTCAATAATCCTTTGTCGTCGTTCATGCAGTCAAATACCTTTTTGCACTTAATCCTTTAAAACAGCAGTCAAAGATCTTCCATATATGACAAAAGAGTACTTTGGCGATTTGTTTTTAAAAACAGCAGTCAAAGCTCCTCCATTTGTGACAAGTGTACTTTGATGTTTAGTTTAAAAAAACAGCAGTCAAAGATTTTTCATATATGACAGGAGCACACTGGTGGTTTGTCCCTAAAAACAGCAGTCAAAGATCCTGTCCATGATAAGAACCCCAGTGCTGTTTTTAGGCAATATATAAAACAACAAAGTCAAAGATTCTCTATATCAGTGGTTTTCAAATGGGGGTACGCGTACCCCTGGGGGTACTTGAAGGTATGCCAAGGGGTACGTGAGATTTTTCAAAAATATTCTAAAAATAGCAACAATTCAAAAATCCTTTGTCGTCTTCTTCTTCTTCTTCTTTTCCTTCTTCTTCTTTTTCACAACCTTTTTGTGCCAAGAACAACTTTGTTCATGCAGTCAAATACCTTTTTGC
>NC_084626.1:26292277-26342277 GCF_033978795.1 Nerophis ophidion
TTTCACCAACACTGTGGTCGACCTTGTCTTCGGAGCTCTGTAATTAAGAAGTGCTTGATCCAAGGTTAGGTAGGACGAGTATTTAAACGCAATTAGAGCAAAGCGCAAATTAATTTGCACTCGTTTACAGATTTTTTTTTTTTCTTTTCTTGCAATGTGCCATTATTTGTTTTATCAAGGGAGTTGCCGCTGCTGTGTGTGGTGAGGGTGGTGTTGGTAATAGGAAAAGGCGTTTATTAAATGGGTTTGAATGAGTACTTGTTTGAAAGTGACCTCTTTTGTGTCCCAGTGTTATTAGTTCCACAACTAATGTGTTGTATGGGATCAGGGAATTGTGTTTGTGTGTGTGTGTGTGTGTGTGTGTGTGTGTTTGGGGGTTTCTCCATCGGCTTGCTGCAGCAATGCAATTGAGACAAATAACCCACAAATCAAAGTCAGTCAATCAATCAAAGTTTATTTATATAGCCCTAAATCATGAGTGTCTCAAAGGGCTGCACGAGCCACAACCACATCCTCGGCTCGGATCCCACATCAGGGCAAGGAATAACTCAACCCATCTAGCATAATATTGTGAGAGTCCAGTTCATAGTGGATGTAGTTTAATATTGTGAGAGTCCAGTCCATAGTGGATGTAGTTTAATAGTGTGAGAGTCTAGTCCATAGTGGATCGAACATAATAGTGAGAGTCCAGTCCATAGTGGATCTAACATAATAGTGAGAGTCCAGTCCATAGTGGATCGAACATAATAGTGAGAGTCCAGTCCATAGTGGATCTAACATAATAGTGTGAGAGTCTAGTCCATAGTGGATCAAACATAATAGTGAGAGTCCAGTCCATAGTGGATCTAACATAATAGTGTGAGAGTCCAGTCCATAGTGGATCTAGTTTAATAGTGTGAGAGTCCAGTTCATAGTGGATCGAACATAATAGTGTAAGAGTCCAGTCCATAGTGGATCTAGTTTAATATTGTGAGAGTCTAGTCCATCATGGATCTAACATAATATTGTGAGAGTCTAGTCCATCATGGATCTAACATAATATTTTTAGAGTCCAGTTCATAGTAGATCTTACATAATAGTGTGATAGTCCAGTCCATTGTGGATCTAACATAATATTTTGAGAGTCCAGTCCATAGTGGATCTAACATAATAGTGTAAGAGTCCAGTCCATCGTGGATCTAACATAATAGTGTAAGAGTCCAGTCCATAGTGGATCTAACATAATAGTGTGGGAATCTAGTCCATAGTGGATCTAACATAATAGTGTAAGAGTCCAGTCCATAGTGGATCTAGTTTAATAGTGTGAGAGTCCAGTTCATAGTGGATCAAACATAATAGTGTAAGAGTCCAGTCCATAGTGGATCTAGTTTAATATTGTGAGAGTCTAGTCCATCATGGATCTAACATAATATTGTGAGAGTCTAGTCCATCATGGATCTAACATACTATTTTTAGAGTCCAGTTCATAGTAGATCTTACATAATAGTGTGATAGTCCAGTCCATTGTGGATCTAACATAATATTTTGAGAGTCCAGTCCATAGTGGATCTAACATAATAGTGTGAGAGTCCAGTTCATAGTGGATCGAACATAATAGTGTAAGAGTCCAGTCCATAGTGGATCCAGTTTAATAGTGTGAGAGTCCAGTTCATAGTGGATCAAACATAATAGTGTAAGAGTCCAGTCCATAGTGGATCCAGTTTAATAGTGTGAGAGTCCAGTTCATAGTGGATCAAACATAATAGTGTAAGAGTCCAGTCCATAGTGGATCTAGTTTAATATTGTGAGAGTCTAGTCCATCATGGATCTAACATAATAGTGTAAGAGTCCAGTCCATCGTGGATCTAACATAATAGTGTAAGAGTCCAGTCCATAGTGGATCTAACATAATAGTGTGGGAATCTAGTCCATAGTGGATCTAACATAATATTTTGACAGTCCAGTCCATAGTGGATCTAACATAATAGTGTAAGAGTCCAGTCCATAGTGGATCTAGTTTAATATTGTGAGAGTCTAGTCCATCATGGATCTAACATAATAGTGTAAGAGTCCAGTCCATAGTGGATCTAACATAATAGTGTGGGAATCTAGTCCATAGTGGATCTAACATAATATTTTGACAGTCCAGTCCATAGTGGATCTAACATAATAGTGTAAGAGTCCAGTCCATAGTGGATCTAGTTTTATAGTGTGAGAGTCCAGTCCATAGTGGATCTAGTTTAATAGTGTGAGAGTCCAGTCCATAGTGGATCTAGTTTAATAGTGTGAGAGTGTAGTCCATCGTGGATCTAACATAATATTGTGAGAGTCCAGTCCATAGTGGATCTAACATAATAGTGTGGGAGTCCAATCCATAGTGGATCTAACATAATAGTGTGGGAGTCCAGTCCATAGTGGATCTAACATAATATTGTGAGAGTCCAATCCATAGTGGATCTAACATAATATTGTGAGAGTCCAGTCCATAGTGGATCTAACATAATAGTGTGGGAGTCCAGTCCATAGTGGATCTAACATAATAGTGTGGGAGTCCAATCCATAGTGGATCTAACATAATAGTGTGGGAGTCCAGTCCATAGTGGGTCTAACATAATATTTTGAGAGTCCAATCCATAGTAGATCTAACATAATAGTGTGAGAGTCCAGTCCATAGTGGATCTAGTTTAAAAGTGTGAGTCAACTAGTAAACTCACCATGAAAGTACTAAAACGGTGTAGTGAGTTTACATAATTCACCCATTTAGTTATTAGAGAGTTACGGTCGGAAGGTTTTTCACGGGACACATTTCCGGCGTTGTTGTTGCACTTGTGAGACACGGATGAGGAGATGCTGCTCCGTTATTGATTTAAGTAAAATCTGATTGTGATTTAAAACAGTTAGCTCCATCTTTCGACACTTCTTCCACTCGCGTCCTTGCACGCTACACCGCTACAACAAAGATGGCGGAGAAAAGACGCTGCCGATGGTGAGCCACGTAAATAAGACCGCCCACAAAACAGCGGATCCTGAAGCGACTGTCAGAAAGCGGCTTGAAGATGATCTGTAAAACATCATCCATGCAACATTTTGACCAAAGAACCACTATTACATGTTCTGTAGACCAGTGGTCCCCAACCTTTTTGTATCCGCGGACCGGTCAACGCTTAATGATTTTTTTTCTTTCCTTGTCATGAAAAAGGGACGTTTTTGTCATGAAAAAGGGAGGTTTTTGTGGTTGGTGCACTAATTGTAAGTGTATATTGTGTTTTTTATGTTGATTTAATTTAAAAAATATATATATATATTTTTTTGTTTTTTATTTTTATTTTTTTCAATAAAAATTTATTTTGCGGCCCGGTACCAATCGGGCCACGGCCCGGTGGTTGGGGACCACTGATGTAGACCACAAGGAAGTCGTTTATATACAAAAAAAAAAAAAAAATATGACCCCTTTACTGCGCCCTATAATCCGGTGCACCTTTTGCATGAAAATACACCTGCTCATCGGCATTGCGCCTTATAATCCGGGGCGCCCTATGGTCCGGAAAATACATATACGGAAAATGTGGTCTAGTCCAGTGGTTCTCAACCTTTTTTCAGTGATGTACCCCTTGTGAACATTTTTTTTAGTTCAAGTACCCCCTAATCGGAGCAAAGCATTTTTGGTTGAAAAAAAGAGATAAAGCAGTAAAATATCAATCAATCAATCAATGTTTATTTATATAGCCCCAAATCACAAATGTCTCAAAGGACTGCACAAATCATTACGACTACAACATCCTCGGAAGAACCCACAAAAGGGCAAGGAAAACTCACACCCAGTGGGCAGGGAGAATTCACATCCAGTGGGACGCCAGTGACAATGCTGACTATGAGAAACCTTGGAGAGGACCTCAGATGTGGGCAACCCCCCCCTCTAGGGGACCGAAAGCAATGGATGTCGAGCGGGTCTAACATGATACTGTGAAAGTTCAATCCATAGTGGCTCCAAGACAGCAGCGAGAGTCCCGTCCACAGGAAACCATCTCAAGCGGATCAGCAGCGTAGAGATGTCCCCAACCGATACAGGCGAGCGGTCCATCCTGGGTCCCGACGAGCGGTCCATCCTGGGTCTCGACTCTGGACAGCCAGTACTTCATCCATGGTCATCGGACCGGACCCCCTCCACAAGGGAGGGGGGGACATAGGAGAAAGAAAAGAAGCGGCAGATCAACTGGTCTAAAAAGGAGGTCTATTTAAAGGCTAGAGTATACAGATGAGTTTTAAGGTGAGACTTAAATGCTTCTACTGAGGTAGCATCTCGAACTGTTACCGGGATACAGCACTATGTCATCAGTTTCTGATTTATTAAATTCTTAACTGTCTATGCGACGTCAAGGCTAGGTTAGCCCAGAATTTTTTAATAATGAATGAGGGAAAAACGGAAATTTTAGTTTTTGGTCCGGCCCTCACTGACTTGGGACCGTTGCAAAATGATGTGCGTCCCAAAGTCCCCAGCCTTGGCGTCACTATAGACAGCCATTTTAAACTAGACAAACAAGTCAATGGCGTTTTAAAATCGTGTTTTTATCACCTTCGTCTTTTAGTAAAGGTTAAACCGTTTTTATCTTTTAACCTTTTTGAACAAGTCGTGCATGCTTTTATTTCAAGTGGCCTGGACTACTGCAATGCACTTTATGCTGGCATTAGCCAAAAAGCTCTCTCCCGGTTGCAGTTAGTCCAGAACACGGCAGCACGACTTTTAACAGGGGCCAGGAAACGCCCGCATATAACCCCAATTCTTCAGAGTTTGCACTGGCTCCCTGTTCATTTTAGAATTGATTTTAAAACATTGCTGTTTGTTTTTAAATCTTTACATGGACTGGCACCTCAATATATCTCGGACCTCATCCAAACTTACATCCCTGCGCGCGCTCTGAGGTCCGAGAGCCAGCTCCAGCTCGTGGTGCCCAAGACCAGACTTAAGACCAGGGGAGACAGGACCTTATCTGTGGTCGGCGCTAAGTTCTGGAACACTCTGCCACTCCATGTTCAAACTGCTTCCACAGTGGAGTGTTTTAAGTCTCGTCTTAAGACCCACTTTTATTCTTTTAACACTACGTCAGTTGTGTGGTCCTCTGTCCTCTGTTGTCCTCTGTGTTTTTTATACACTTTGATTTTTTATTTTACTATTTTAATTGATTTTACCCTTTAAATCCATCCATCCATCCATCCATCATCTTCCGCTTATCCGAGGTCGGGTCGCGGGGGCAACAGCCTAAGCAGGGAAGCCCAGACTTCCCTCTCCCCAGCCACTTCGTCTAGCTCTTCCCGGGGGATCCCGAGGCGTTCCCAGGCCAGCCGGGAGACATAGTCTTCCCAACGTGTCCTGGGTCTTCCCCGTGGCCTCCTACCGGTTGGACGTGCCCTAAACACCTCCCTAGGGAGGCGTTCGGGTGGCATCCTGACCAGATGCCCGAACCACCTCATCTGTCTCCTCTCGATGTGAAGGAGCAGCGGCTTTACTTTGAGTTCCTCCCGGATGGCAGAGCTTCTCACCCTATCTCTAAGGGAGAGGAAACTCATTTGGGCCGCTTGTACCCGTGATCTTATCCTTTCGGTCATGACCCAAAGCTCATGACCATAGGTGAGGATGGGAACGTAGATCGACCGGTAAATTGAGAGCTTTGCCTTCCGGCTCAGCTCCTTCTTCACCACAACGGATCGGTACAACGTCCGCATTACTGAAGACGCCGCACCGATCCGCCTGTCGATCTCACGATCCACTCTTCCCCCACTCGTGAACAAGACTCCTAGATACTTGAACTCCTCCACTTGGGGCAGGGTCTCCTCCCCAACCCGGAGATTTTACCCTTTAAAATAGTTTTTAATCATATTTGTTTTTATATTGTTTTTATTGGTTTTATTTTTATTCATTTTTTGTTTTATTCAGTCATTGGTGGAGCATAATATTGTTTTTAACATGGCTGTGCAGCACTTTGGAAACTTTATTGTTGTTTAAATGTGCTATATAAATAAAGTGGATTGGATTGGATTGGATTAAATTGTATAACAGTGCAAAAATATTGCTCATTTGTAGTGGTCTTTCTTGAACTATTTGGAAAAAAGTATATAAAAATAACTAAAAATTTATTAAGAAATACACAAGTGATTCAATTATAAATAAAGATTTCTAGAAGTAATCATCAACTTAAAGTGCCCTCTTTGGGGATTGTAATAGAGATCCATCTGGATTCATCAACTTCATTCTAAACATTTCTTCACAAAAAAAGAAATCTTTAACATCAATATTTATGGAACATGTCCACACTGAAAATTGCATTGTTGTATTTTTTTTCACATTTTATGAACTTACATTCGTATTTTGTTGATTATTCAAAAGCTATATTCATAAATAATTTTTGAAATGTTGCTATTTTTAGAATATTTAAAAAAAAAAATGTCACGTACTCCTTGGCATGCCTTCAAGTACCCCCAGGGGTACACGTACCCCCATTTGAGAACCACCGATATAGTCTCAGGTAAGGATTGTGGATGCTAGGCCAAAATTCCCAGCATTCAGCATTTTACCATGTATATTTCTACACTAGTTCATAAGGTTGATTATATCATATAACAATGTGTTTTTATGTTTTTTTTTTCTCTCCTTCTGCTCACCTGTCCAGCCCAGTCGAGACATCCTGTGGAGCCAGATATCAGGGTAAGTACTTGGCACGCCAGTAGACCTTAAAACCAGCCGGGTCACATTCACATTCTGCAAAAAGTCCAAAAACGTTCTACAAATAATTATACAGATAATTCATTATTTTAAGACTGACCGTGGTCCAGACAATATCTGAGATCATCATGTGCATGTGTTGGATATCTCTCCCAGATGTCATTTTTTCCCTTTTTGGGCGTTTTGAACACATCAAAAACAAACAATGACCCCTTTGCAGAATCCACATCACAAAACAATTCCAAAGCTCAGCGGTATAATGTAAACACAAATGACTAACGTTCACGCCAGGAAGACTTCACCTTAAACAGTTTGTTTTAAAGTTCCTGTCGACCTTTGATAGATGTTTATATTTTTTCTTTTTGTGGTCAATAGTCACTGAGCTCAGACCTACTGTGCTGTAAGTGAAAACCGTGTTCAGGTTGTGCTGAGTAGTCAAGCCTGGTAAGAACAGTGAGAGGATTTTCCTAAAAGATACTTCAGAATCAGAAGAGTTTTATTGCCATTGTTTGAGAACGGGTTCCCAAACTAGGAATCGTGCAACTTAAAATACATATGACACCGAATCGAATAACATGAGCTGTAACTGAGCTATCAGATCTTGTTATTGTTCAAGTCTCTGATGGCCGAGGGGGGAAAAAACTGTTCAGGTTGCGGGAGGTGTGGGTCTAGATCAGGGGTGCCCATTACGTCGATCGCGAGCTACCAGTCGACCGCGGGGGGTGTGTCAGTCGATCTCCAGCCAGGCTTTTAAAAAAAATAGACCTAAAAATTAGTGATCATCAATCTTCACCAAGACGTCACTTAAATGACATTCACGGTACCGGAGGGTCTTGTGAGATGACGCTGGCTGCTGCAAGATCATTATTATTAAAATATGACCCAGAGGAAGGCGAGAAACACTTTTTATTTCAACAAACTCTCGCGCCGTACCTTCCGTCAAAACTCTAAAGGCCGACTGCACATTTCCTATCCTCACAATAAAAGCCCTGCTTCATACTGCCTGCGCTAACTAAATACAGAGTCTCGGAAAACTGGCGTGCACAAGCGATCCCTCAGAAAGCTGGCGTGCACATCACTTGTGCACGCCAGCTTTCCGAGACTCTTATTTTGTTAGCGCAGGCAGCAAGAAGCAGGGCTTTTATTGTGAAGATAGGAAATGTGCAGTCGGCCTTTAGAGTTTTGACGGAAGGGACGGCGCGAGAGTCTGTTGAAATAAAAAGTGTTTCTCGCCTTCCTCTCTGTCATTTTTTCATAATAATGAACTGGCAGCAGCCAGCGTCATCTCACAAGACCCTCGGGTGCCGTGAATGTCAATCAAGCAAGCTACGGAATTTGCCGCCAATGTTTTTCTTGTAAAGTGTATGGAAGCTGGATGAATTAGATGCCAAAAACCAACCACTTTCATGTGGTATTGTACAGAAAGGACAACTTTTTTTTCTCCTCCATTTGAAAATGTGGGCGTTATCATCATTACTGTCTGATTCCAATCAATGCAAGTCATCAGAATCAGGTAATACAGCAACTTATATTCTTGTCTTTGTGAAAGAAAGACATCTATATGTGTTACACATGCTTGTATTATCATTAAACACATTTAACTTGTTTACAAAAATGTCTCTTTCATAAATAAATAAATATAAATGATATATATAAATGAGGTAGATCCCCTCGAGTTGGTCAATTGAAAAGTAGCTCGCCTGCAGAAAAAGTGTGGGCATCCCTGGTCTAGATGGACCGTAGTCTCCTGCCTGAGGGGAAAGGGGAGAATAGTTTGTGTACTGTATAACTTCTGACTTAAGCGATATTTATTCAGTTACATTATTTGGTTTAGTTTAAAATGACTGGCATGTGTGTTACTCAAGATCACTTAGTTAAGGTTTTGTCTAAAAAGGACCTGTATCGTAAAAACAAGGTTCATAATCATAATCAGCCTAGATATTTCATTTTGTCTCCTTATGTTGTTACTAGTTAGTTTAGAGCATGGGTGTCAAACTCTGGCCCGCCGTGTAATTTCATTTGGCCCCTGAGGCAGTATGAAATTAACATTAGAGCAGGCCCGCCAGTTTTATACAGCGTCGGTGCCGCTGTAACAACGCATTCACTACTAATGTTCATACTTGCCAACCCTCCCGATTTTCCCGGACTCCCAAATTTCAGTGCCCCTCCCGAAAATCTCCCGGGGTAAACATTCTCCCGAATTTCTCCCCATTTCTACCCGGACGACAATATTGGGGCCGTGCATTAACGGCACTGCCTTTAGCGTCCTCTACAACCTGTCGTCACGTCCGCTTTTCCTACATAGAAATAGCGTGCCGACCCAGTCACATAATATATGCGACTTTTACACACACACGCACACAAGTGAATGCAAAGCATACTTGTTCAACAGCCATACAGGTCACACTGAGGGTGGCCGTATAAACAACTTTATCAATCTTACAAATATGCACCACACTGTGAACCCACACCAAACAAGAATAACAAACACATTTCGGGAGAACATCTGCACCGTAACACAACATAAACACAACAGAACAAATACTCTGAACTCCTTGCAGCGCTAACTCTCCCGGGACGCTGCAATATACCCCCCCCCCCCAAGCAATAATTTATGTTTTACTCATGCATTTTCTCTTGCTACTTCAAGGTTTGAATGTTTGATTAATTTGTTATTGTTATTTTATTTGCAAATTTATTATTAGCCTGTGGAAAAAGTTTATTTTGATATTTACCTCAATGGGCTGCAAATAGAAAAGAGGCATTCAATTTTTATTTAAATTTTATTGGATATGCCATTGATATTTTTTAATGATTATTATTTAAAACTCGATTTTACATGTCACTATAAAGTTATATAGGCCTTGCTTGTTCAATATTTAATGCAAAACTTGTTTGGGTCCCTATTAAAAGGTTAATTTGTTCAACCTTGGCCCGTGGCTTTGTTCAGTTTTAAATTTTGGCCCACTCTGTATTTGAGTTTGACACCCCTGGTTTAGAGCATGGATGTCAAACTCTGGCCCGCGGGCCAAATTTGGCCCTCCTTGTAATTTCATTTGGCCCTTGAGACAATACCAAACTAACATTAGAGCTGGCCCGCCGGGATTATACACCGCATTCATGGCTAATACTCATACTTGCCTGCCCTCCCAATTTTTCTGAGAGACTCCCGAAGTTCAGTGCCCCATCCCGACAATCTCCCGGGGGAACCATTCTCCCGAATTTCTCCCCATTTCCACCGGGACAACAATATTAGGGGTATGCCTCTAAGGCATTGCTTTTAACGTCCTCTACGTCCTGTCGTCACGTCCGCATTCCCTCCATATAAACAGCGTGCCGGTCAAGCCAAATAATAGATGCGTCTTGTACACCCACACACACAAGTGAATGCAACGCATACTTGGTCAACAGCCACACAGGTCACACTGAGGGTGGCCGTATAAACAACTTTAACACTGTTACAAATATGCGCCACACTGTGAACCCACACCAAACAAGAATGACAAACACATTTCGGGAGAATATCCGCACCGTAACACAACATAAACAAATACTCCGGGACGCTACAATATACACCCCCTGCTACCACCAAACCCCGCCCACCTCATTGTTATTTTGTTTTCAAATTTATTAGCCTGTGGAAAAAGTTGATGTTGATTTTTACCTCAGAAGGCTGCAAATAGAAAAGAGCCATTTAATTTTTTCCTTAAAATTGTATTTAATATACCATTGATGTTTTTTCGTTTGTTTTTTGAAAGTTGATTTTGCACTACAAAGTTATATAAGCGTTGCTTGTTCCATATTCAGTGTTAAAGCAAATCAGTGTAGCAACCTGAGCGATAATGAAGGTTTTATTTGTGCACTTTCTCTTGCTACTTCAAGGCTTGAATGTTTTGATTCATTATTGTTATTTTATTTTCAGATGTATTATTAGCCTGTGGAAACGTTTATTTTGATATTTACCTCAGAAGGCTGCAAATAGAAATTAGGCATTTAATTTGTATTAAAATTGTATTTAATATGCCATTGATATTTTTTAATTATTATTATTATTATTTGAAACTCGATTTTGCATGTCACCAAAAAGTTATATAAGCCTTGCTTGTTTAATATTCAATGCAAAACTTGTTTGGGTCCCTATTAAAAGGTTCATTTGTTCGAACTTGGCCCGCGGCTTTGTTCAGTTTTACATTTTTGGCCCACTCTGTATTTGAGCTTGACACCCCTGGTTTAGAGTCATTGAAAACTGTACTGATTCGAAACGAAAATTAGGGGTCTCCTGATACAACTTTTTTTTACTTTCGATATTGGCGCTTTGAGTTTTGGCCGATAAGAATATTGATTCGCGACGATATCAGCTCGAATCGTTCATTGTTTTGCTGTATGGAATGTTTGGAAAGGGCTTGATCAAGTGAAATTACTCGTAGAGAGAACAATTATTTTTGACACTGTGATTACCAGCGAAATTATTCCTTACTTATCGTGTTAAGCATTTAAGTCTCATCTTAAAACTCATCTGTATACTCTAGCCTTTAAATAGACCTCCTTTTTAGACCAGTTGATCTGCCGCTTCTTTTCTTTCTCCTATGTCCCCCCCTCCCTTGTGGAGGGGGTCCGGTCCGATGACCATGGATGAAGTACTGACTGTCCAGAGTCGAGACCCAGGATGGACCGCTCGTCGGGACCCAGGATGGACCGCTCGCCTGTATCGGTTGGGGACATCTCTACGCTGCTGATCCGCTTGAGATGGTTTCCTGTGGACGGGACTCTCACTGCTGTCTTGGAGCCACTATGGATTGAACTTTCACAGTATCATGTTAGACCCGCTCGACATCCATTGCTTTCGGTCCCCTAGAGGGGGGGGGGTTGCCCACATCTGAGGTCCTCTCCAACGTTTCTCATAGTCAACATTGTCACTGGCGTCCCACTGAATGTGAATTCTCCCTGCCCACTGGATGTGAGTTTTCCTTGCCCTTTTGTGGGTTCTTCCGAGGATGTTGTAGTCGTAATGATTTGTGCAGTCCTTTGAGACATATGTGATTTGGGGCTATATAAATAAACATTGATTGATTGATTGACAATGTAAGCTAAAATTTATCTGAGAGCCAGGTGCAGTCATTAAAAGAGCCAGATCTGGCTCGAGAGCCATAGGTTCCCTACCCCTGATATAGAGGCAACTTGTTTTCGCACTCTACTGCTACTTTTAGCCTACTATGTTTACCTTTTGTAATCGACTTTGCTATAAAACAAGAAAATACCAACCATATGTGCTAATTTGAGGATGTTTTGCTGTAAACTGACTGCAGGACTGCTTGTGGCAGATATTTTAGATACAAACCGATGCTTGTTTTTTGCTGATATCAGAGCGATATCAATATCGTTTGAGGACACTTCCGAAAAGAAAAGGATTTTAAGATGTATATAGTCTTTTCAATCAATCAATCAATCAATGTTTACTTATATAGCCCTAAATCACTAGTGTCTCAAAGGGCTGCACAAACCACCGCGACATCCTCGGTAGGCCCACATAAGGGCAAGGAAAACTCACACCCAGTGGGACGTCGGTGACAATGATGACTATGAGAACCTTGGAGAGGAGGAAAGCAATGGATGTCGAGCGGGTCTAACATGATACTGTGAAAGTTCAATCCATAATGGATCCAACACAGTCGCGAGAGTCCAGTCCAAAGCGGATCCAACACAGCAGCGAGAGTCCCGTTCACAGCGGAGCCAGCAGGAAACCATCCCAAGCGGAGGCGGATCAGCAGCGCAGAGATGTCCCCAGCCGATACGCAGGCAAGCAGTACATGGCCACCGGATCGGACCGGACCCCCTCCACAAGGGAGAGTGGGAAATAGAAGAAAAAGAAAAGAAACGGCAGATCAACTGGTCTAAAAAGGGAGTCTATTTAAAGGCTAGAGTATACAAATGAGTTTTAAGGTGAGACTTAAATGCTTCTACTGAGGTAGCATCTCGAACTGTTACCGGGAGGGCATTCCAGAGTACTGGAGCCCGAACGGAAAACGCTCTATAGCCCGCAGACTTTTTTTGGGCTTTGGGAATCACTAATAAGCCGGAGTCCTTTGAAGGCAGATTTCTTGCCGGGACATATGGTACAATACAATCGGCAAGATAGGATGGAGTTAGACCGTGTAGTATTTTATACGTAAGTAGTAAAACCTTAAAGTCACATCTTAAGTGCACAGGAAGCCAGTGCTGGTGAGCCAGTACAGGTATATATGTATATAAAGGTATATACAGTCTAGGCGTAACATGATCAAACTTTCTTGTTCTTGTCAAAAGTCTAGCAGCCGCATTTTGTACCAACTGTAATCTTTTAATGCTAGACATGGGGAGACCCGAAAATAATACGTTACAGTAATCGAGACGAGTCGTAACAAAAGCATGGATAATGATCTCGGCGTCTTTAGTGGACAGAATGGAGCGAATTTTAGCGATATTACGGAGATGAAAGAAGGCCGTTTTAGTAACGCTTTTAATGTGTGACTTAAAGGAGAGAGTTGGGTCGAAGATAATACCCAGATTTTTTACCGAGTCGCCTTGTTTAATTGTTCGGTTGTCAAATGTTAGAGTTGTATTATTAAATAGAGGTCGGCGTCTAGCGTTATAGAAATTCCTTGCAGGGGTTGAGCATAGCAGATAGTGAATATTCATATTCCTGTTATACTCTGCTTGTGTGAGCTGTGAGCCAAGGGGACTGGAGGGCGATGTGAAGCCATACTTTTAATAAAGCCCAGCTGCTGATGATCAAATAGTGTCCCTAATTAAGACCTAAGTGTACAACCATGTGAAATTCTCTCCGGAATGCTAACAACCTGTGATATTTCCAGAGGAATTTGCTGCGGACGCCTCAAGAAAAGAAGGGAACTGAAGTGGGGGAGGAGGGGCGGCGTTCATGTTGCAAACTAGCATGTTGTTCACATCCATGTCAGATTGAGGCTAATGAAGGCCAGAGTGATCCTTGGATGCGGGGCTTAAGTAAATGATCCTGTTTTTGAATATGTGAGAGCACCATAGGGGTCGTGTGCCTCTCTGCCGCGCTTCTACGTGTTGACTTGTGGTCTGACGACGCCGGTCACTACGGCAGTCACGGTATTCACTCGTGTTGTAAACTATCTTTTTTTACTCCTTAGTTTATTTTCTTACATAGACTGCACACACAGATCTTTCAAAGCTTACTCACTTTATTGAAACGGTATCTCTTTTTTCCAATTGTATTTATTTAATACAGGGGTGCCCACACTTTTTCTGCAGGCGAGCTACTTTTCAATTGACCAACTCGAGGGGATCTACCTCATTTATATATATCATTTATTTATTTATGAAAGAGACATTTTAGTAAACAAGTTAAATGTGTTTAATGATAATACAAGCATGTGTAACACATATAGATGTCTTTCTTTCACGAAGACAAGAATATAAGTTGGTGTATTACCTGATTCTGATGACTTGCATTGATTGGAATCAGACAGTAATGATGATAACGCCCACATTTTCAAATGGAGGAGAAAAAAAGTTGTCCTTTCTGTACAATACCACATGAAAGTGGTTGGTTTTTGGCATCTAATTCATCCAGCTTCCATACACTTTACAAGAAAAACATTGGCGGCAAATTCCGTAGCTTGCTTGATTGACATTCACGGCACCCGAGGGTCTTGTGAGATGACGCTGGCTGCTGCCAGTTCATTATTATGAAAAAATGACAGAGAGGAAGGCGAGAAACACTTTTTATTTCAACAGACTTTCGCGCCGTCCCTTCCGTCAAAACTCTAAAGGCCGACTGCACATTTCCTATCTTCACAATAAAAGCCCTGCTTCATGCTGCCTGCGCTAACAAAATAAGAGTCTCGGAAAGCTGGCGTGCACAAGTGATGTGCACGCCAGCTTTCTGAGGGATCGCTTGTGCACGCCAGTTTTCCGAGACTCTGCCTTTCGTTAGCGCAAGCAGCATGAAGCAGGGCTTTTATTGTGAAGATAGGAAATGTGCAGTCGGCCTTTAGAGTTTTGACGGAAGGTACGTTGAAGGTCTGTTGAAATAAAAAGTGTTTCTCGCCTTCCTAAGGGTCATATTTTAATAATAATGATCTTGCAGCAGCCAGCGTCATCTCACAAGACCCTCCGGTACCGTGAATGTCATTTAAGTGACGTCTTGGTGAAGATTGATGATCACTAATTTTTAGGTCTATTTTTTTTAAAAGCCTGGCTGGAGATCGACTGACACACCCCCCGCGGTCGACTGGTAGCTCGCGATCGACGTAATGGGCACCCCTGATTTAATATATATATATATATATATATATATATATATATATATATATATATATATATATATATATATATATATATATATATATATATATATATACATATATACATATTAGGGCTGTGAATCTTTGGGTGTCCCACGATTTGATTCAATATCGATTCTTGGGGTCATGATTCGATAATATATCGATTTTTTTTTTTTAATCGATTTGATTCTCAATTCAAAAACGATATTTTTCCAATTCAAAACGGTTCTGTATTCATTCAATACATAGGATTTCAGCAGGATCTACCCCAGTCTGCTGACATGCTAGCAGAGTAGTAGATTTAAAAGAAAAAAAAGCTTTTATAATTGTAGAGGACAATGTTTTATCAACTGATTGCAATAATGTAAATTTGTTTTAACTATTAAAGGAACCAAAAATATGACTTATTTTATCTTTGTGAAAATATTGGACACAGTGTGTTGTCAAGCTTATGAGATGCGATGCAAGTGTAAGCCACTGTGACACTATTGTTCTTTTATTTTTATTTTTATAAATATCTAATGATAATGTCAATGAGGGATTTTTAATCACTGCTATGCTGAAATTATAATTAATACTGATACTGTTGTTGATAATATTCATTTTTGTTTCCCTACTTTTGGTTTGTTCTGTGTCGTGTTTGTGTCTCCTCTCAATTGCTCTGTTTATTGCAGTTCTGAGTGTTGCTGGGTCAGTTTCGGTTTTGGAATTAGATTGCATTGTTATAGTATTACTGTGTAGTGGTTTGTTGGATTGATAAAAAAAAAAAAAAAAAAGATTTTTTAAAAATGACAATTGATTCTGAATCGCACAACATAAACAATTCAATTCGTATTAGAATCGATTTTTTCCCACCCCCCATATATATGTATATATATATAATATATATATATATATATATATATATATATATATATATATATATATATATATATCCATCCATCTGTCCATCTTCTTCCGCTTATCCGAGGTCAGGTCGCGGGGGCAGCAGCCTAAGCAGGGAAGCCCAGACTTCCCTCTCCCCAGCCACTTCGTCTAGCTCTTCCCGGGGGATCCCGAGGCGTTCCCAGGCCAGCCGGGAGACATAGTCTTCCCAACGTGTCTTGGGTCTTCCCCGTGGCCTCCTACCGGTTGGACGTGCCCTAAACACCTCCCTAGGGAGGCGTTCGGGTGGCATCCTGACCAGATGCCCGAACCACCTCATCTGGCTCCTCTCGATGTGAAGGAGCAGCGTCTTTACTTTGAGCTCCTCCCGGATGGCAGAGCTTCTCACCCTATCTCTAAGGGAGAGGAAACTCATTTGGGCCGCTTGTACCCGTGATCTTATCCTTTCGGTCATGACCCAAAGCTCATGACCATAGGTGAGGATGGGAATGTAGATCGAACGGTGAATTGAGAGCTTTGCCTTCCGGCTCAGCTCCTTCTTCACCACAGCGGATCGGTACAACGTCCGCATTACTGAAGACGCCGCACCGATCCGCCTGTCGATCTCACGATCCACTCTTCCCTCACTCGTGAACAAGACTCCGAGGTACTTGAACTCCTCCACTTGGGGCAGGGTCTCCTCCCCCAACCCGGAGATGGCACTCCACCCTTTTCCGGGCGAGAACCATGGTCTCGGACTTGGAGGTGCTGATTCTCATTCCGGTCGCTTCACACTCGGCTGCGAACCGATTCAGTGAGATCTGAAGAACCCGGCCAGATGAAGCCACCAGTGAAGTGAAATGAAGTGAATTATATTTATATAGCGCTTTTCTCAAGTGACTCAAAGCGCTTTACATAGTGACACCCAATATCTAAGTTACATTTAAACCAGTGTGGGTGGCACTGGGAGCAGGTGGGTCAAGTGTCTTGCCCAAGGACACAACGGCAGTGATTAGGATGGCAGAAGCGGGAATCGAACCTGCAACCCTCAAGTTGCTGGCACGGCCACTCTACCAACCGAGCTATGCCATCATCTGCTTTCTGCAGATGATGGCATAGCTCTGTCCATAAAAGATATGAATAATTATCTTATTAGACAGAAAATAAGCAAATATCACCCTTATTTGAGATATTTAATGTTACTTAGATTTCGGTTTTTGCAGTGTACTTTTCATCATGGATACTTAGAGTCCACCATGCATTGGCACATATTTCAGCAGTGACTGACAGCTACTCCACCGACGTTCCATCAGATTTGTGTAAACCCAAGTCATGATTGTATACACAGACGGGACGGGGGGGGGAAGCACATTTGCCGGGGTTGCAGTCAGTTTGAGCGCGCAGATAAGCACAACAAAACATGACAGGCAACAGATGTGTCACACAGGCTGAAATCAAGCCGGCGTCCGACCGTAGATCCGCGCTCACCATCAGACGCGGTCGCGGTTACGATGAGGCGAGGAGGCAGAGAACGGCGCCCGCAGATGAGACGAGGCAGCGCCTCCGCGGCTCCCAGCTTTCTTTCTGGGAGAGGACGAGCCTGTTTGGCTGCTTTGACACTTGGAGTCACTTTGTCATCCGGGCTGCTTTCTTGGGCTGGGATGGCATGAGCTCACACTGTTTTCAAATAGCGTCATGTCAGCCATGTGACAGGTAGGCTTCCATCGACACAAAAGGCCAAAGGCGATGTCCTTTTCAATGCACCGTTTGAGTGCAAATTCTTTCTGATCCAAGACAAAAAAAAAAGAGACCCCCAAAACATAATTTGACATTTGTTTACCATGTTTTTTGTTATACTGAGTCCTCCGGATTGACTTATAATAAAGGTCTTAAACTGGGATTTAGTCTTAGGCTTTTGCACTATGTTTTATTTCAACCGTATAAGCTCCTTTACCCTAATTCCTATACGGTCAGTGATCAGGTCAATGCATATGTCAGTCCAAAAAATGAAATAAATAGATACGTTGACTAAATTCTGAGCAAATAAATGACTTACGTTCAAGTAAAACCTTTGAAAATGTGTACAAATATCTTCAGCACATTTTAAATATGCAAGCAAGTAATCACCTGTGATTAATACAGAATAATACAAATTCCAAAATGTGATTAATCTGATTTTTTAAAATATATATATATATATATATATATATATATATATATATATATATATATATATGTGTGTGTGTGTATACATATATATATATATATATATACACATATATATATGTGTATATGTGTGTGTGTGTATACATATATATATATATATATACACATATATATATGTGTATATGTGTATATATATATATACATATATATGTCTTGATTGGATTATCCGGAGAATAGTGCTCGATACCGTGGTAGAGCGCAATATGTAGGTGTGGGAAAAAATCACAAGACTACTTCATCTCTACAGATCTGTTTCATGAGGGGTTCCCTCAATCATCAGGAGATTTTAATGGAAGCATTCACATACAATGGTTTATATAGAGCACAGAGCACCCACCCACTCTGTGCTCTATATAAACCATTGTATGTGAATGCTTCCATTAAAATCTCCTGATGATTGAGGGAACCCCTCATGAAACAGATCTGTAGAGATGAAGTAGTCTTGTGATTTTTTCCCACACCTACATATATACATATGTATATATATATATATATACACATATATATAAATATATATATGTGTATATATATATATATATATACACATATATATATATATGTATATATATATATATGTATATATATATATATATATATATATATATGAATAAAAAATTATTATACATACATATAGAAATGATAAATAAATAAATAAGTACAAACCCTGTTTCCATATGAGTTGGGAAATTGTGTTAGATGTAAATATAAACAGAATACAATGATTTGCAAATCATTTTCAACCCATATTCAGTTGAATATGCTACAAAGACAACATATTTGATGTTCAAACTGATAAATATATATATATATTTTTGCAAATAATCATTAACTTTGGAATTTGATGCCAGCAACACGTGACAAAGAAGTTGGGAACGGTGGCAATAAATACTGATAAAGTTGAGGAATGCTCATCAAACACTTATATGGAACATCCCACAGGTGTGCAGGCTAATTGGGAACAGGTGGGTGCCATGATTGGGTATAAAAGCAGCTTCCATGAAATGCTAAGTAATTCACAAACAAGGATGGGGTGAGGGTCACCACTTTGTAAGCAAATTGTCGAACAGTTTTAGAACAACATTTCTCAACGAGCTATTGCAAGGAATATAGTAATTTTACCATCTACGGTCCGTAAAATCATCAAAAAGTTCAGAGAATCTGGAGAAATCACTGCACGTAAGCGATGATATTACGGACCTTTGATCTCTCAGGCGGTACTGCGTCACAAACCGACATCAGTGTGTGAAGGATATCACCACATGGGCTCAGGAACATTTCATAAAACCACTGTCAGTAACTACAGTTGGTCGCTACATCTGTAAGTGCAAGTTAAAACTCTACTATGCAAAGCCAAACCCATTTATCAACAATATTCTGAAACGCCGCCGGCTTGGCTGGGCTTGAGCTCACCTAAGATGGACTGATGCAAAGTGGAAATGTGTTCTGTGGTCTGACGAGTCCACATTTCAAATTGTTTTTGGAAATATTCGACATCGTGTCATCCAGACCAAAGGGGAAGCGAACCATCCAGACTGTTATTGACGCAAAGTTCAAAAGCCAGCATCTGTGACGGTATGGGGGTGCATTAGAGCCCAAGGCATGGGTAACTTACACACCTGTGAAGGCACCATTAATGCTGAAAGGTACATACAGGGTTTGGAACAACATTTGCTGCCATCTAAGTGTCGTCTTTTTCGTGGACGCCCCTGCTTATTTCAGCAAGACAATGCCAAGCCACATTCAGCATGTGTTAGAACAGCATGGCTTCGTAAATAAAGAGTGTGGGTACTTTCCTGCCCCGCTTTCAGTCCAGACCTGTCTCCCATGGAAAATGTGTGGCGCATTATGAAGCGTAAAATACGACAACAAGACCCCGGACTGTTGAACGACTGAAGCTCTACATAAAACAAGAATGGGAAAGAATTCCATTTTCAAAGCTTCAAATATTAGTTTCCTCAGTTCCCAAACGTTTATTGAGTGTTGTTAAAAGAAAAGGTGATGTAACACAGTGGTGAACATGCCCTTTCCCAACTACTATGCCGCCATCTTAAGCGCCTGTCACGCGTTCGCGACGCACTTGCTGGAGTGCAGGTAAGAACTTGATTTTTGATAAAACAACAGTACACTAACACAAAATGACAAAATAAAGCGCCTGCCTACGCACGGGAAGCTAAAGCTAAAACTTAGCAGGAGACTAAAGTACAAAACAAAAGACGTACCGAGCGCACGCGAAGCTACGGCGGAACTTAGCACCAAAGAAACTCTAAGACAGGATACCAACCGTGACTTGTTGTGTAAAGCAAACAATGGTTCAAGGACGAACTAAGGAATAACGCAGGCTTATATACTCAAACAATAATTAGAACACAGGTGTGCCTGACGCCAGAGCAGGTGAACAAATGACGAAACCGTGGAAACGAGACAAAACAGGACATGCATAAAAACAAGGATCTGCCGAGTCTAGAACTAAACATGATTAGAACCTATAAACGACAAAACAATAAACGATCCGCATAGCGGACCGTGACAGCGCCGTCTTTATCATGGACGCCCCTGATTATTTCAGCAAGACAATGCCAAGCCACATTCAGCACGTGTTGCAGCCATGAAATTCAAATGTAATTATTATTTGCTAATCAATCAATCAATCAATGTTTACTTATATAGCCCTAAATCACTAGTGTCTCAAAGGGCTGCACAAACCACCACGACATCCTCGGTAGGCCCACATAAGGGCAAGGAAAACTCACACCCAGTGGGACGTCGGTGACAATGATGACTATGAGAACCTTGGAGAGGAGGAAAGCAATGGATGTCGAGCGGGTCTAACATGATACTGTGAAAGTTCAATCCACAATGGATCAGTCGCGAGAGTCCAGTCCAAAGCGGATCCAACACAGCAGCGAGAGTCCCGTTCACAGCGGAGCCAGCAGGAAACCATCCCAAGCGGAGGCGGATCAGCAGCGCAGAGATGTCCCCAGCCGATACACAGGCAAGCAGTACATGGCCACCGGATCGGACCGGACCCCCTCCACAAGGGAGAGTGGGACATAGAAGAAAAAGAAAAGAAACGGCAGATCAACTGGTCTAAAAAGGGAGTCTATTTAAAGGCTAGAGTATACAAATGAGTTTTAAGGTGAGACTTAAATGCTTCTACTGAGGTAGCATCCCGAACTGTTACCGGGAGGGCATTCCAGAGTACTGGAGCCCGAACGGAAAACGCTCTATAGCCCGCAGACTTTTTTTGGGCTTTGGGAATCACTAATAAGCCGGAGTCCTTTGAACGCAGATTTCTTGCCGGGACATATGGTACAATACAATCGGCAAGGTAGGATGGAGCTAGACCGTGTAGTATTTTATACGTAAGTAGTAAAACCTTAAAGTCACATCTTAATAAAAAAAAAAAGTTTTTAAGTTTGAACATGGGCTTCACGGTGGCAGAGGGGTTAGTGCGTCTGCCTCACAATACGAAGGTCCTGCAGTCCTGGGTTCAAATCCAGGCTCGGGATCTTTCTGTGTGGAGTTTGCATGTTCTCCCCGTGAATGCGTGGGTTCCCTCCGGGTACTCCGGCTTCCTCCCACCTCCAAAGACATGCACCTGGGGATAGGTTGATTGGCAACACTAAATTAGCCCTAGTGTGTGAATCAATCAATCAATCAATGTTTACTTATATAGCCCTAAATCACTAGTGTCTCAAAGGGCTGCACAAACCACCACGACATCCTCGGTAGGCCCACATAAGGGCAAGGAAAACTCACACCCAGTGGGACGTCGGTGACAATGATGACTATGAGAACCTTAGAGAGGAGGAAAGCAATGGATGTCGAGCGGGTCTAACATGATACTGTGAAAGTTCAATCCACAATGGATCCAACACAGTCGCGAGAGTCCAGTCCAAAGCGGGTCCAACTCAGCAGCGAGAGTCCCGTTCACAGCGGAGCCAGCAGGAAACCATCCCAAGCGGAGGCGGATCAGCAGCGCAGAGATGTCCCCAGCCGATACACAGGCAAGCAGTACATGGCCACCGGATCGGACCGGACCCCCTCCACAAGGGAGAGTGGGACATAGAAGAAAAAGAAAAGAAACGGCAGATCAACTGGTCTAAAAAGGGAGTCTATTTAAAGGCTAGAGTATACAAATGAGTTTTAAGGTGAGACTTAAATGCTTCTACTGAGGTAGCATCTCGAACTGTTACCGGGAGGGCATTCCAGAGTACTGGAGCCCGAACGGAAAACGCTCTATAGCCCGCAGACTTTTTTTGGGCTCTGGGAATCACTAGTAAGCCGGAGTCCTTTGAACGCAGATTTCTTGCCAGGACATATGGTACAATACAATCGGCAAGATAGGATGGAGCTAGACCGTGTAGTATTTTATACGTAAGTAGTAAAACCCTAAAGTCACATCTTAATAAAAAAAAAAAAGTTTTTAAGTTTGAACATGGGCTTCACGGTGGCAGAGGGGTTAGTGCGTCTGCCTCACAATACGAAGGTCCTGCAGTCCTGGGTTCAAATCCAGGCTCGGGATCTTTCTGTGTGGAGTTTGCATGTTCTCCCCGTGAATGCGTGGGTTCCCTCCGGGTACTCCGGCTTCCTCCCACTTCCAAAGACATGCACCTGGGGATAGGTTGATTGGCAACACTAAATTGGTCCTAGTGTGTGAATGTTGTCTATCTGTGTTGGCCCTGCGATGAGGTGGCGACTTGTCCAGGGTGTACCCCGCCTTCCGCCCGATTGTAGCAGAGATTGGCGCCAGCGCCCCCCGCGACTCCAAAAAGGGAATAAGCGGTAGAAAATGGATGGATGGAAGTTTGAACATCAAATATCTTTGTAGTGCATTCAACTGAATATGGGTTGAAAAGGATTTGCAAATCATTGTATTCTGTTTATATTTACATCTAACACAATTTCCCAACTCATATGGAAACGGGGTTTGTATATTCACGCAGGACTGACTGTTACCTGGACTATTTCTATTAAAGCACCTACTGGTGAAGTTCGACTGATGAAACAAACACACAGTTGCACATAAAAGCCGATCGGCTCTTTCAATTTTATTTTGCATGTGGGCGGAACATACATGCAACAAAGTGGCCCCAGCATGTGCATAAATTGTAAAATAAAATAAATGGCGTTTTGAAGTTGCGCATTAACCCTCAACGTCTTCCACCTTTGATGTGGGGAAACAAAACTGTATGCTTACCATACGACCAAACATGTAAATTTAAATGGTAATATCTGGTTCTAAAACGCACAATTTGAATATTGAAATGCCCCTACTTAACAATATGATGCATTATGGATTTTAGTATTTGCATACAAGTGTTTGGTGGTTTGGATGAGGGTATTAAAAAGACATAGGCAGATACATGAATTCTGCAAAGGCAATGGCGGTCAATACTGTCCCACCTCAGGGCTGCTGGACGAACATAGCACGACTAAATATATGTGGCTTCAAAGTGTGATGTGCTAAACGCAATGCATTGTGGGTCTCGCGGGCCTCTGAAAAGCTTATTTGCATAGCTTAATGCAAGCATCTCCATTTTTCTACCGCTTATTCCCTTTGGGTCGCGGGGGGCGCTGGTGCCTATCTCAGCTACAAGGAAGGCGGAGTACACCCCGGACAAGTCGCCACATCATCACAGGTTCGTTTGTTTAACAAGTTAAAAACATGGCGCAAACATGCATCGTCATTAACTGCCACAATTTTTGTCATCGTTGTCAACAAACAGTAAATAAGACATCACTTACTGTATAAGGTCTGCTGTCATTAGGATGCCGACTGCTAGGATGTTCATAAAGTGGGGCAAAAAAAGTATTTAGTCAGCCACCGATTGTGCAAGTTCTCCCACTTAAAATGATGACAGAGGTCTGTAATTTTCATCATAGGTACACTTCAACTGTGAGAGACAGAATGTGAGAAAAAAAATCCAGGAATTCACATTGTAGGAATTTTAAAGAATTTATTTGTAAATTATGGTGGAAAATAAGTATTTGGTCAACCATTCAAAGCTCTCACTGATGGAAGGAGGTTTTGGCTCAAAATCTCTCAATACATGGCCCCATTCATTCTTTCCTTAACACGGATCAATCGTCCTGTCCTCTTAGCAGAAAAACAACCCCAAAGCATGATGTTTCACCCCCATGCTTCACAGTAGGTTTGGTGTTCTTGGGATGCAACTCAGTATTCTTCTTCCTCCAAACACGACGAGTTGAGTTTATACCAAAATACCACCCCCATGAGTTAATACCATAAAGTTCTATTTTGGTTCCATCTGATGATTCAAATGATTTTGAAATAAGGTTTACATTTGATTGTAATGATTTTCTAGATTTGCTAGAATGATTTTTTTGAATTTTAATCATAATAAGTTTGAAGAAAGATTTCACAAATATTATTCGTCGAAAAAACAGAAGCTAAAATGAAGAATTAAATTAAAATGTATTTATTATTCTTTACAATAAAACAAATACATTTACTTGAACATTGTTTTAAATTGTCAGGAAAGAAGAGAAAGGAATTTAAAAGGTAAAAAGGTATGAAAATCCTAAAATAATTTTTAAGGTTGTATTTTCCCCCCAAAATTTTCTTTCTGAAAGTTATAAGAAGCAAAGTAAAAAAAATTAATGAATGTATTCAAACAAGTGAAGACCAAGTCTTTAAAATAATTTCTTGGCTTTTCAAATTCTATTTGAGTTTTGTCTCTCTTAGAATAAAAATCCTGCGAGGAAGTGGCGACTTGTCCAGGGTGTACCCCGCCTTCCGCCCGATTGTAGCTGAGATAGGCGCCAGTGCCCCCCGCAACCCCAGAAGGGAATAAGCAGTAGAAAATGGATGGATGGATGGATAGAATAGAAATGTCGAGCAAAGCGAGACCAGCTTGCCAGTAAATAAATAAAATTTAAAAAATTGAGACAGCTCACTGGTAAGTGCTGCTATTTGAGCTACTTTTAAAACAGGCCAGCGGGCTACTCATCTGGTCCTTACGGGCTACCTGGTGCCCGCGGGCACGGCGTTGGTGACCCCTGAGTTAAGGTATGTAAATACATATTTACAAAGGCAGACGCGCGCAAATTTCAGGACTTATGTAGATCCTAAATACACAACAGCAGGTACCAGAAGGTAAGAAAAGTTGGTTTTGCATAATATCGCGAAACAAAATGCACGATAAAATGTCTTCTAATAGGTGCTATTTTGCGGTCCTCATACACACACCATAATAATACTCGTATGTTGAAGTCTACATCTGACAACCGTAGCAATAATGAACCGACAATCCATCAAGCTTTTGGAGCGCCGTGTGTAATGTTCTATAATCTTTTCGTGTAGTTTACTGCCGTCATTTTGCAGCCTACACATATCTCTTATGTGTGACTGCCATCTACCGGTCACACTTATCACTACACTATGTACCAAATAAGATAACTTCGAAGTTGGTAAGCACAACCAAAAGTATTCCATACATTAGGTGCATCGGGTTATAAGGCGCACTGTCGATTTTTGAGAAAATGAAAGGATGCCTTATAGACTGAAAAATACGGTAAATGTGCACTTTCCTGCGTTCAAGGTACTCAAAGCACTTTCGCCTTTTGGTATCGCAGCATCGGGAGGATCAATCAATCAATCAATCAATGTTTATTTATATAGCCCCACATCACAAATGTCTCAAAGGACTGCACAAACCATTACGACTACAACATCCTCGGAAGAACCCACAAAAGGGCAAGGAAAACTCACACCCAGTGGGCAGGGAGAATTCACATCCAGTGGGACGCCAGTGACAATGCTGACTATGAGAAACCTTGGAGAGGACCTCAGATGTGGGCAACCCCCCACCCCCTCTAGGGGACCTAAAGCAATGGATGTCGAGCGGGTCTAACATGATACTGTGAAAGTTCAATCCATAGTGGCTCCAACACAGCCGCGAGAGTTCAGTTCAAAGCGGATCCAAGACAGCAGCGAGAGTCCCGTCCACAGGAGACCATCTCAAGCGGAGGCGGATCAGCAGTGTAGAGATGTCCCCAACCGATACACAGGCGAGCGGTCCATCCTGGGTCCCGACGAGCGGTCCATCCTGGGTCTCGACTCTGGACAGCCAGTACTTCATCCATGGTCATCGGACCGGACCCCCTCCACAAGGGAGGGGGGGACATAGGAGAAAGAAAAGAAGCGGCAGATCAACTGGTCTAAAAAAGAGGTCTATTTAAAGACTAGAGTATACAGATGAGTTTTAAGGTGAGACTTAAATGCTTCTACTGAGGTAGCATCTCGAACTGTTACCGGGAGAGCATTCCAGAGTACTGGAGCCCGAACGGAAAACGCTCTATAGCCCGCAGACTTTTTTTGGGCTCTAGGAATCACTAATAAGCCGGAGGCTTTCGAACGCAGATTTCTTGCCGGGACATATGGTACAATACAATCGGCAAGATAGGCTGGAGCTAGACCGTGTAGTATTTTATACGTAAGTAGTAAAACCTTAAAGTCACATCTTAAGTGCACAGGAAGCCAGTGCTGGTGAGCCAGTACAGGCGTAATGTGATCAAACTTTCTTGTTCTTGTCAAAAGTCTAGCAGCCGCATTTTGTACCAACTGTAATCTTTTAATGCTAGACATGGGGAGACCCGAAAATAATACGTTACAGTAATCGAGACGAGACGTAACAAACGCATGGATAATGATCTCGGCGTCTTTAGTGGACAAACCAGCATCCTTCTGATTGGTAGACGACTACTCTCACACCTGAGCGACAATACCCTTCACGACCAAGCCAAAGTATTGATAAAGAGGACCAAAGTTCTCACACACTATCATCCCTGGTCTCCAGAGAGTCTGTAATCCGGACACTTGCAGTGAAACCAAACGTGTGCGCCACAATTTACTGTTTACATTAATAATTCTTCCAAGTTCAGAAGTTTCTCAAATTAGTCATTAATATTTCACCAGGACTTCAAATTAATCCGTACAGAAATTATCCTTTTTAAATAATTGAATTGTGTATTAATAATTCAACGGAAGGAATGTTGAGCCAAGATGAGGTAAAAAATAAATGAGACATTGTAAATGAAACATCTTTACAATGGCTTTAACATTTTTCATAATGGCACTCAATCAGAAAAACACCAAATTACTGCTGAGAAAAAAAAAAAACATGTACATTAGTCCAGAACAAAAAGAGTACAATGAATGTGAAAGCACATCTGTTTAAATAAAAAAAAAAAAAAACGGCAGAAAAAACATCATACGGCTGGAAAAAGCGGTTGATTTTGCAATGCATTGTGGGCATGCAGTAGCCATTTTTGTTGGCCAAAACTTTTGTTGACATGACATGACATTTAGTCAAAGGAGTCAAAGGGGAACTGCACTTTTTGGGGGCATTCTGCCTATCTCACAATCATTTTTTTTAATGCATTCTAACTCGTAAATAAAAGTCTTCTTGGAGTGAAGCAAATGCAAGGTCCTCTATTCCGCCCATAAAACCCAATAAAAATATCCCTAAAGTGCCAAAAATACTCCATTTACATGTTGTGACTTGAATATTAACCAAGTATTAGTTATTTTGTTATTATTAGCGCTTACGCAGACAAACTATTTATATTGGGGCAGTGATCACTACCGTGTGTCCCTAAGTTTACATCATCGAGTGGTCTGTTGTTTCCTCGCTTCCCTGCTCCCCGTAAGTTTATTCTAGATCAGGGGTGCCCATTACGTCGATCGCGAGCTACCAGTCGACCGCGGGGGGTGTGTCAGTCGATCTCGAGCCAGGCTTTTTAAAAAAAAATAGACCTAAAAATGAGTGATCATCAATCTTCACCAAGACGTCACTTAAATGACATTCACGGTACCGGAGGGTCTTGTGAGATGACGCTGGCTGCTGCAAGATCATTATTATTAAAATATGACCAAGAGGAAGGCGAGAAACACTTTTTATTTCAACAGACTCTCGCGCCGTACCTTCCGTCAAAACTCTAAAGGCCGACTGCACATTTCCTATCTTCACAATAAAAGCCCTGCTTCATGCTGCCTGCGCTAACTAAATACAGAGTCTCGGAAAACTGGCGTGCACAAGCGATCCCTCAGAAAGCTGGCGTGCACATCACTTGTGCACGCCAGCTTTCCGAGACTCTTATTTTGTTAGCGCAGGCAGCATGAAGCAGGGATTTTATTGTGAAGATAGGGAATGTGCAGTCGGCTTTTAGAGTTTTGACGGAAGGGACGGCGCGAAAGTCTGTTGAAATAAAAAGTGTTTCTCGCCTTCCTCTCTGTCATTTTTTCATAATAATGAACTGGCAGCAGCCAGCGTCATCTCACAAGACCCTCGGGTGCCGTGAATGTCAATCAAGCAAGCTACGGAATTTGCCGCCAATGTTTTTCTTGTAAAGTGTATGGAAGCTGGATGAATTAGATGCCAAAAACCAACCACTTTCATGTGGTATTGTACAGAAAGGACAACTTTTTTTCTCCTCCATTTGAAAATGTGGGCGTTATCATCATTACTGTCTGATTCCAATCAATGCAAGTCATCAGAATCAGGTAATACACCAACTTATATTCTTGTCTTCGTGAAAGAAAGACATCTATATGTGTTACACATGCTTGTATTATCATTAAACACGTTTAACTTGTTTACTAAAATGTCTCTTTCATAAATAAATAAATATAAATGATATATATAAATGAGGTAGATCCCCTCGAGTTGGTCAATTGAAAAGTAGCTCGCCTGCAGAAAAAGTGTGGGCACCCCTGTTCTAGATCATAAATCATGCGTCTCACCTGGACAGAAGACGTCTGAGTAGGTTTTCTAGATGGCACCAGCTTGTTCGGCGAGTCGTCTGTCTCGAAGCCTCTGTTTTTTGTTTGCTGTCGCCTCATTTTTATTCGACCCCCTTTTTTACCGTATTGCTTTTTGCACTATTTTGTTCAGCTCATTCTTTGTTTATGTTCTTTGTTTGTTTTCTGTTTCTGTTGCTCTATGCTTTTTTTAACCTGTAAAGCCTTTTGGCTCAATCTAGAAGTTGTTGTAAACGTGCTATATAAATAAAATTGACTTGACTTGACTTGACTATTCTGACAAGTTAGGAAATTTAGACAGCTATTATCATTTTAAGTGGGAGAACTTGCACAATCGGTGGTTGACTAAATACTTTTTTGCCCCACTGTATATGTATATATGCACACACACACACACACACACACACACACACACACACACACACACACACACACATATATATATATATATATATATATATATATATATATATATATATGTATATATATATATATATATATATATATATATATATATATGTATATATATATATAGCCAATTAATTTTGAATGGGAAAAATATCTTGGAAAACTGGGATTTTTTTGGAATTTGTCAAGAGAAAACCCGCGATTCCCGAATAGGCTGAACACTTTGAAGTTGGAACGGGTGAAAAATGTGAAAGGTGGAGCGCGTTAAAATCGGTAAAAGAAGAAGAATACTCTCCATCCATCCATTTTCTACCGCTTATTCCCTTTGGGGTCGCGGGGGGTGCTGGTGCCTATCTCACCTACAATCAGGCAGAAGGCGGTGTACACCCTGGACAAGTCGCCACCTCATCGCAGGGCCAACACAGATAGACAGACAACATTCACACTCACATTCACACACTAGGGTTAATTTAGTGTTGCCAATCAACCTATCCCCAGGTGCATGTCTTTGGAAGTGGGAGGAAGCCGGAGTACCCGGAGGGAACCCACGCAGTCACGGGGAGAACATGCAAACCCCACACAGAAACGATTGAACCCCAGACTACTCAGGACCTTCGTATTGTGAGGCAGACGCACTAACCCCTCTTCCACCGTGAAGCCCAGAAGAATACTAATGAATTGAATAATAAATAGATGAATTTTGGTGTAGAAAACCATTTGGAGTATTCACACAATTATGGAAGTGCCATCCATCCATCCATCCATCCATTTTCTACCGTTTGTCCCTTATGGTAGTGTTGATTCATAATTAATTCTGAGGAACATTCTGGAACACCATGTATCTTATTGTTTTTTCTTTTTCGAATGGTAAATGGGTTATACAAACCCCGTTTCCATATGAGTTGGGAAATTGTGTTAGATGTAAATATAAACAGAATACAATGATTTGCAAATCCTTTTCAACCCATATTCAGTTGAATATGCTACAAAGACAACATATTTCATGTTCAAACTAATAAACAGTTATTTTTCTCAAATAATCATTAACTTTAGAATTTGATGCCAGCAACACGGGACAAAGAAGTTGGGAAAGGTGGCAATAATTACTGATAAAGTTGAGGAATGCTCATCAAACACTTATTTGGAACATCCCACAGGTGTGCAGGTTAATTGGGAACAGGTGGGTGCCATAATTGGGTATAAAAGCAGCTTCCATGAAATGCTAAGTCATTTACAAACAAGGATGGGGTGAGGGTCACCACTTTGTAAGCAAATTGTCGAACAGTTTTAGAACAACATTTCTCAACGAGCTATTGCAAGGAATTTAGGGATTTTACCATCTACGGTCCGTAAAATCATCAAAAGGTTCAGAGAATCTGGAGAAATCACTGCATGTAAGCGATGATATTACGGACTTTTGATCCCTCAGGCGGTACTGCATCAAAAACCGACATCAGTGTGTAAATGATATCACCACGTCGGCTCAGGAACTCTTCATAAAACGACTGTCAGTAACTACAGTTGGTCGCTACATCTGTAAGTGCAAGTTAAAACTCTACTATGCAAACCCAAACCCATTTATCAACAATATCCTGAAACGCCACCGGCTTGGCTGGGCCCGAGCTTACCTAATGCAAAGGGGAAGGGTGTTCTGTGGTCTGACAAGTCCACATTTCAAATTATATTTGGAAACAGAGGACGTGGTGTCCTCCAGAACAAAGAGGAAAACAACCATTTGGATTGTTATAGGCGCAAAGTTCAAAAGCCAGCATCTGTGATGGTATGGGGGTGTATTAGTGCCCAAGGCATGGGTAACTTACACATCTGTGAAGGCACTATTAAAAATGCTGAAATGTACAGTACATACAGGTTTTGGATCAACATATGTTGTCATCCAAGCAACGTTATCATGGACGCCCCTGCTTATTTCAACAAGACAAGTTTTACAACAGTGTGGCTTTGTAAAATAAGAGTGCGGGTCTGGCCCGCCTGCAGTCTAGACCTGTCTCCCATGGAAAATGTGTGGCGCATTATGAAGCGTAAAATACGACAGCGGAGACCCCGGACTGTTGAACAACTTAAGCTGTACATAAAACAAGAATGGGAAAGAATTCCACTTTCAAAGCTTCAACAATTAGTTTCCTTTGTTCACAAAGGTTTATTGAGTTTTGTTGAAAGAAAAGGTGATGTAACACAGTGGTGAACATGCCCTTTCCCAACTACTTGGCGCGTGTTGCAGCCATGAAATTCTAAGTTAGCTATTATTTGCAAAAAAAATAAAAAATTAATGCGTTTGAACATCAAATATCTTGTCTTTGTAGTGCATTCAACTAAATATGGGTTGAAAAGGATTGGCAAATAATTGTATTCCGTTTATATTTACATCTAACACAATTTCCCAACTCATATGGAAACGGGGTTTGTACTTGTATAGCACTTTTCTACCTTCAAGGTACTCAAAGCGCTTTGACACTATTTCCACATTCACCCATTCACACACCGATGGCGGGAGCTGCCATGCAAGGCCTCAAGCACGACCCATCAGGAGCAAGGGTGAAGTGTCTTGCTCAAGGACACAACGGATGTGACACGGCTGGTAGAAGATAGGGATCGAACCAGGAACCCTCAGGTTCGGCCCCAGGATCATTAGGATCATTTATTTGGAATAACACAACAAGCATTGATTTTTTGTGAAAATTGTAAAACATTTCTCTTTAAGGTGAGCATAAAATAATGATTAATCCTCATTAGCATCCCCAATGAATACATGAATAAAGTCTAAATTAAATGGTTAGTTTAGTACTATAATCATTTTGTTTTATTGAACTATGGAAATTGACAAACTGTACAACAACAGCTCGCTCCAACTGTGTAAAATGCAAATCCCAGTGATGAGCCACAATGACACGGACATGAAAGACTTCCTACTTAAAATCTGATAGTAGGGGAGAACCAAATGATATCAAATATTTGATATTTAAATTAGTTTCAAATGAACAGGGACGCGAGTCGTTCCCCCCTCGGTGATCCTCCAGGCTCCTTTGTGTCCTCGGTGAGTCTCCAGCTCATTAATGTTCGAAGCATGTGAGAAAACCAGACCGTACTCCATAACCCGGAACACGGGTGACACGGCCAGAACACACCAAACACGAAAAAATAAAAATAAAAACCCTTCAGCCGTTTTAAGTCCTCTGGCTCTTTTAGGAAGTGACGGCCGCCAAACCGCCGGATTAAAACGACAATAGTCTAATTAAGTCGACCTCGGTGTCAGCGCGCTGAAATGGCTGATGGTCTGTCAGCTCCTGTTTGAAAACCTTTTGTCTCCTCATTGTCCGAAAATAAGATTTTTTTTTTTTTAAACCCGCAAAATGCCTCAACCTTACTTGATGGAATTTGCTAATGGCAATTAATTCCCAAAGGCTAATTAAATCTTGACATTTTTTTTTTTTTTTTTGCTCATTATTTATATAACCCTCTTCTACCCTTTTAAACAGGGCGCGGTTACAGTAGGGGGAAAAAGGTCCAAATAGATGTGTTAATGTCCTACTTTATTTAATTCAACATCATTTTGTAATATTCATAATGCTGTCTGCATCATTAATATATGATTGTTTCGCAACCAAAACCAACTTTTCATACCTTCTGGTGCCTGCTGATCTGTATTTGGGATCTGCATAAGTCCTGAAAATGTGTGTGTGTCTGCCTTTGTAGGTCCAAATAGATGTGTTAATGTCCTACTTGATTTAATTCACCATCATTTCGTAATATTAATGATGCTGTCTGCTCATCAGTACTATAGAACGTTAGTATTTTGGTTCTCTTGCCCACTACAAGAACCATTAATAAGTGGAAACAAAGGCCAAAGTATAGCATATTTTTCAAACTATAAAGCGCTTTTAAAATCCATAAATTTTCTCAAAAGTCGACAGTGTGCCTTATAACCCGGTGCGCCTCATGTACGGCATAATTCTGGTTGTGCTTACCGACCACAAATCAGTTTTATTTGGTACATGCTGAAATGATAAATGTGACCAGTAGATGGCAGTCACACATAAGAGATATGTGTAGACTGCAAGATGACTTACGTATATAACACCAAAACTTGAAATGTTCCATTGAAAATATAGAACATTACATTCTGCACGTAAAAATCTGTCAAAATGTTTTTAGCTCAACTTCGGTAAGCTATGAAGCTTGATGGATTGTGGGCACATTACACACACAAGTTTTATTATGGTGTGTGTATAAGGACATCAAAATAGCACATGTTGGCAGATATATTCTCTGGTGTTTTGTTTCGCAATATTATACAAAACCAACTTTTCTTACCTTCTGGTGCCTGCTGATCTGTATTTGGGATCTGCATAAGTCCTGAAAATGTGTGTGTGTCTGCCTTTGTAGGTCCAAATAGATGTGTTAATGTCCTACTTGATTTAATTCACCATCATTTCGTAATATTAATGATGCTGTCTGCTCATCAGTACTATAGAACGTTAGTATTTTGGTTCTCTTGCCCACTACAAGAACCATTAATAAGTGGAAACAAAGGCCAAAGTATAGCATATTTTTCAAACTATAAAGCGCTTTTAAAATCCTTAAATTTTTTCAAAAGTCGACAGTGCGCCTTATAACCCGGTGCGCCTCATGTACGGCATAATTCTGGTTGTGCTTACCGACCACAAATCAATTTTATTTGGTACATGCCGTAATGATAAATGTGACCAGTAGATGGCAGTCACACATAAGAGATATGTGTAGACTGCAAGATGACTTACGTATATAACACCAAAACTTGAAATGTTCCATTGAAAATATAGAACATCACACTCGGCACTTAAAAATCTGTCAAAATGATTTTAGCTCAACTTCGGTAAGCTATGAAGCTTGATGGATTGTGGGCACATTACACATACAAGTTTTATTATGGTGTGTGTATAAGGACCGCAAAATGGCACATGTTGGCAGATATATTCTCTGGTGTTTTTTTTCCGCAAAATTATGCAAAACCAACTTTTCTTACCTTCTGGTGCCTGCTGATCTGTATTTGAGATCTGCATAAGTCCTGAAAATGTGTGTGTGTCTGCCTTTGAAGGTCCAAATAGATGTGTTAATGTCCTACTTGATTTAATTCACCATCATTTCGTAATATTAATGATGCTGTCTGCTCATCAGGACTATAGAACGTTAGTGTTCTGGTTATCTTGCGCACTACTAGAACCATTAATAAGTGGAAACATAGGCCAAAGTATAGCATATTTTTCAAACTATAAGGCACACTTAAAATCTTTTCATTTTCTCAAAAGTCGACAGTGCGCCTTATAACCCGGTGCGCCTAATGTACGGCATAATTCTGGTTGTGCTTACCGACCACAAATCAGTTTTATTTGGTACATGCTGAAATGATAAATGTGACCAGTAGATGGCAGTCACACATAAGAGATATATGTAGACTGCAAGATGACTTAAGTATACAACACCAAAACTTGAAATTTTCCATTGAAAATATAGAACATTACACTCTGCACTTAAAAATCTGTCAAAATGTTTTTAGCTCAACTTCGGTAAGCTATGAAGCTTGATGGATTGTGGGCACATTACACACACAAGTTTTATTATGGTGTGTGTATAAGGACATCAAAATAGCACATGTTGGCAGATATATTCTCTGGTGTTTTGTTTCGCAATATTATGCAAAACCAACTTTGCTTACCTTCTGGTGCCTGCTGATCTTTATTTGGGATCTGCATAAGTCCTGAAAGTGTGCGCTTGTCTGCATTTGTAGGCATGTTAATGTCCTAATTTATTTAATTCACCATCATTTTGTAATAATAAAGATGCTGTCTGCTCATCAGTACTATAGAACGTTTGTGTTGTGGTTCTCTTGCCCACTACTAAAACCATTAATAAGTGGAAACAAAGGCCAAAGTATACCGTATTTTTCGAACTATAAGGCGCACTTAAAATCTTTAAATTTTTTTCAAAAATCGACAGTGCGCCTTATAAGCCGGTGCGCCTCATGTACGGCATAATTCTGGTTGTGCTTACCGACCACAAATCAGTTTTATTTGGTACATGCTGAAATGATAAATGTGACCAGTAGATGGCAGTCACACATAAGAGATATGTGTAGACTGCAAGATGACTTAAGTATACAACACCAAAACTTGAAATTTTCCATTGAAAATATAGAACATTACACTCTGCACTTAAAAATCTGTCAAAATGTTTTTAGCTCAACTTCGGTAAGCTATGAAGCTTGATGGATTGTGGGCACATTACACACACAAGTTTTATTATGGTGTGTGTATAAGGACATCAAAATAGCACATGTTGGCAGATATATTCTCTGGTGTTTTGTTTCGCAATATTATACAAAACCAACTTTTCTTACCTTCTGGTGCCTGCTGATCTGTATTTGGGATCTGCATAATTCCTGAAAATGTGTGTGTGTCTGCCTTTGTATGTCCAAATAAATGTGTTAATGTCCTACTTGATTTAATTCACCATCATTTCGTAATATTAATGATGCTGTCTGCTCATCAGTACTATAGAACGTTAGTATTTTGGTTCTCTTGCCCACTACAAGAACCATTAATAAGTGCAAACAAAGGCCAAAGTATAGCATATTTTTCAAACTATAAAGCGCTTTTAAAATCCTTTCATTTTGTCAAAAATCGACAGTGCGCCTTATAACCCGGTGCGCCTAATGTACAACATAATTCTGGTTGTGCTTACCGACCACAAATCAATTTTATTTGGTACATGCCGTAATGATAAATGTGACCAGTAGATGGCAGTCACACATAAGAGATATGTGTAGACTGCAAGATGACTTACGTATATAACACCAAAACTTGAAATGTTCCATTGAAAATATAGAACATTACATTCAGCACTTAAAAATCTGTCAAAATGTTTTTAGCTCAACTTCGGTAAGCTATGAAGCTTGATGGATTGTGGGCACATTACACATACAAGTTTTATTATGGTGTGTGTATAAGGACCACAAAATGGCACATATTGGCAGATATATTCTCTGGTGTTTTTTTTCCGCAAAATTATGCAAAACCAACTTTTCTTACCTTCTGGTGCCTGCTGATCTTTATTTGGGATCTGCATAAGTCCTGAAAATGTTTGTGTGTCTGCCTTTGAAGGTCCAAATAGATGTGTTAATGTCCTACTTGATTTAATTCACCATCATTTCGTAATATTAATGATGCTGTCTGCTCATCAGGACTATAGAACGTTAGTGTTCTGGTTCTCTTGCGCACTACTAGAACCATTAATAAGTGGAAACATAGGCCAAAGTATAGCATATTTTTCAAACTATAAGGCACACTTAAAATCTTTTCATTTTCTCAAAAGTCGACAGTGCGCCTTATAACCCGGTGCGCCTAATGTACGGCATAATTCTGGTTGTGCTTACCGACCACAAATCAGTTTTATTTGGTACATGCTGAAATGATAAATGTGACCAGTAGATGGCAGTCACACATAAGAGATATGTGTAGACTGCAAGATGACTTAAGTATACAACACCAAAACTTGAAATTTTCCATTGAAAATATAGAACATTACACTCTGCACTTAAAAATCTGTCAAAATGATTTTAGCTCAACTTCGGTAAGCTATGAAGCTTGATGGATTATGGTGTGTGTATAAGGACAGCAAAATGGCACATATTGGCAGATATATTATCTGGGTTTTGTTTCACAATATTATGCAAAACCAACTTTTCTTACCTTTTGGTGCCTGCTGATCTTTATTTGGGATCTGCATAAATCCTGGAAATGTGCGTGTATCCGCCTTTGTAGGTCCAAATAGATGTGTTAATGTCCTACTTGATTTAATTCACCATCATTTCGTAATATTAATGATGCTGTCTGCTCATCAGGACTATAGAACGTTAGTGTTCTGGTTCTCTTGCCCACTACTAGAACCATTAATAAGTGGAAACATAGGCCAAAGTATAGCATATTTTTCAAACTATAAGGCGCACTTAAAATTTTTTCATTTTCTCAAAAGTCGACAGTGCGCCTTATAACCCAGTGCGCCTAATGTACGGCATAGTTCTGGTTGTGCTTACCGACCACGAATCAATTTGATTTGGTACATGCCGTAATGATAAATGTGACCAGTAGATGGCAGTCACACATAAGAGATATGTGTAGACTGCAAGATGACTTAAGTATACAACAGCAAAACTTGAAATTTCCCATTGAAAATATAGAACATTACACTCGGCACTTAAAAATCTGTCAAAATGATTTTAGCTCAACTTCGGTAAGCTATGAAGCTTGATGGATTGTGGGCACATTACACAAAAGTTTTACTCTTGTGTGTGTATAAGGACCACAAAATGGCACATATTGGCAGATATATTCTCTGGTGTTTTTTCCGCAAAATTATGCAAAACCAACTTTTCTTACCTTCTGGTGCCTGCTGATCTGTATTTGGGATCTGCATAAGTCCTGAAAATGTGCGCGTGTCTGCCTTTGTAGGTCCAAATAGATGTGTTAATGTCCTACTATATTTAATTATTTATCATTTTGTAATAATAATGATGCTGTCTGCTCATCAGTACTATAGAACGTTAGTGTTATGGTTCTCTTGCCCACTACTAGTGGGAAAAAAGGCCAAAGTAAGGCATATTTTTCGAACTATAAAGCGCTTTTAAAATCCTTTCATTTTCTCAAAAATCGACAACGCACCTTATAACCCGGTGAGCCTAATGTACAACACAATTATGGTTGTGCTTACCGACCACGAATCAATTTTATTTGGTACATGCCGTAATGATAAATGTGACCAGTAGATGGCAGTCACACATAAGAGATATGTGTAGACTGCAAGATGACTTACGTATATAACACCAAAACTTGAAATGATCCATTGAAAATATAAAACATTACACTCAGCACTTAAAAATATGTCAAAATGTTTTTAGCTCAACTTCGGTAAGCTATGAAGCTTGATGGATTGTGGGCACATTACACACACAAGTTTTATTATGGTGTGTGTATAAGGACCGCAAAATAGCACATGTTGGCAGATATATTCTCTGGTGTTTTGTTTCGCAATATTATACAAAACCAACTTTTCTTACCTTCTGGTGCCTGCTGATCTGTATTTGGGATCTGCATAAGTCCTGAAAATGTGCGCTTGTCTGCCTTTGTAGGTCAAAATAGATGTGTTCATGTCCTAATTTATTTAATTCACCATCATTTTGTAATAATAATGATGCTGTCTGCTCATCAGGACTATAGAACGTTAGTGTTCTGGTTCTCTTGCCCACTACTAGAACCATTAATAAGTGGGAAAAAAGGCCAACGTATAGCATATTTTTCGAACTATAAAACGCTTTTAAAATCCTTTCATTTTGTCAAAAATCGACAGTGCGCCTTATAACCCGGTGCGCCTAATGTACAACATAATTCTGGTTGTGCTTACTGACCACAAATCAATTTTTTCTGGTACATGCTGTAATGATAAATGTGACCAGTAGATGGCAGTCACACATAAGAGATATGTGTAGACTGCAAGATGACTTAAGTATACAACACCAAAACTTGAAATTTCCCATTGAAAATATAGAACATTACACTCTGCACTTAAAAATCTGTCAAAATGATTTTAGCTCAACTTCGGTAAGCTATGAAGCTTGATGGATTGTGGGCACATTACACATACAAGTTTTATTATGGTGTGTGTATAAGGACCGCAAAATGGCACATGTTGGCGGATATATTCTCTGGTGTTTTTTTTCGCATAATTATGCAAAACCAACTTTTCTTACCTTCTGGTGCCTGCTGATCTGTATTTGGGATCCGCATAAGTCCTGAAAGTGTGCGCGTGCCTGCATTTGTAGGCATGTTAATGTCCTAATTTATTTAATTCACCATCATTTTGTAATAATAAAGATGCTGTCTGCTCATCAGTACTATAGAACGTTTGTGTTGTGGTTCTCTTGCCCACTACTAAAACCATTAATAAGTGGAAACAAAGGCCAAAGTATACCGTATTTTTCGAACTATAAGGCGCACTTAAAATCTTTAAATTTTTTTCAAAAATCGACAGTGCGCCTTATAACCCGGTGCGCCTAAAGTACGGCATAGTTGTGGTTGTGCTTACCCGCCACAAATCAATTTTATTTGGTACATGCTGTAATGATAAATGTGACCAGTAGATGGCAGTCACACATAAGAGATACGTGTAGCCTGCAAGAGAGAGAGACAGCTTCTTTCCCAGACCTGTCACCATCTTGAACTCTAACTTATAATAAATAATTCACCCCTTTACTATATCCTACCCTAATACCCTTCGAATGCAATATATCCGAGAATGATTGTTATCACTCCGGTACTCTTGTCTTGTTCTGTATATTGCACAGTATTTTGTATATTGTTTTGTATATTATACAGGATTGCTTATTATTTTTATTGGATAGTAGTCTATTTATTTCAATTCTTAGTTTTATCTTTATTACTTCTTGTATAATTTATTGTTATCCCATATTTAGTCCCACCTTAAGTTGGAGTCCTTAATCTTGTTGTATGCAAATATAATGAGAATTAAGTCTATTCTGTTTTATTCTATTCAATTCTATTCTTTGAGGCTAGTAAACAACACCAAAACTTTAAATGTTCCATTGAGAAGATAGAACATTATATACCGCGCTGAAAAATCGACTTCGGTAAACTATGAAACCGCACCGCTTGATGAATTGCCGGCGCGATTGTCAAAATACGGTATTTTCATGGTGTGTGTGTATAAGGACCGCAAATTAGCACCTATCAGCAGACATACAAACCCCGTTTCCATATGAGTTGGGAAATTGTGTTAGATGTAAATATAAACAGAATACAATGACTTGCAAGTCATTTTCAACCCATATTCAGTTGAATATGCTACAAAGACAACATATTTGATGTTCAGACTGATAAAAAAAATTTCTGGGATGCAAATAATCAGTAACTTTTGAATTTGATGCCAGCAACACGTGACAAAAAAGTTGGAAAAGGTGGGAATAGATACTGATAAAGTTGAGGAATGCTCATCAGACACTAATTTGGAGCCTCCCACAGGTGTGCAGGGTATTTGGGAACAGGTGGGTGCCATGATTGGGTATAAAAGCAGCTTCCATGAAATGCTAAGTAATTCACAAACAAAGATGGGGTGAGGGTCACCACTTTGTAAGCAAATTGTCGAACAGTTTTAGAACAACATTTCCCAACGAGCTATTGCAAGGAATTTAGGGATTTTACCATCTACGGTCCGTAAAATCATCAAAAAGTTCAGAGAATCTGGAGAAATCACTGCACGTAAGCGATGATATTACGGACCTTTGATCCCTCAGGCGGTACTGCATCAAAAACCGACATCAGTGTGCGAAGGATATCACCATATGGGCTCAGAAACACTTCATAAAACCACTGTCAGTAACTACAGTTGGTCGCTACATCTGTAAGTGCAAGTTAAAACTCTATTATGCAAAGCCAAACCCATTTATCAACAATATCCTGAAACGCCGCCGGCTTGGCTGGGCCTGAGCTCACCTAAGATGGACTGATGCAAAGTGGAAAGGTGTTCTGTGGTCTGACGAGTCCACATTTCAAATTATATTTGGAAACAGAGGACGTGGTGTCCTCCGGAACAAAGAGGAAAATAACCATTCGGATTGTTATAAGTGCAAAGTTCAAAAGCCAGCATCTGTGATGGTATGGGGGTGTATTAGTGCCCAAGGCATGGGTAACTTACACATCTGTGAAGGCACCATTAATGCTTAATGGTCCATACAGGTTTTGGAGCAACATATGTTGTCATCCAAGCAAAAAAAAATGCCAAGACACGTGTTACAACAGCGTGGCTTCGTAGTAAAAGAGTGCGGGTACTTTCCAGGCCCGCCTGCAGTCCAGACCTGTCTCCCATTAAAAATGTGTGGCGCATTAAGAAGCGTAAAATACGACAGCGGAGACCCCAGACTGTTGAACGACTGAAGCTCTACATAAAACAAGAATGGGAAAGAATTCCACTTTCAAAGCTTCAACAATTAGTTTCCTCAGTTCCCAAACGTTTATTGAGTGTTGTTAAAAGAAAAGGTGATGTAACACAGTGGTGAACATGCCCTTTCCTAACTACTTTGGCACATGTTGCAGCCATGTAATCCTAAGTTAGTTATGAGTTTGAACATTAAATATCTTGTCTTTGTAGCATATTCAACTGAATATGGGTTGAAAAGGATTTGCAAATCATTGTATTCCGTTTATATTTAATCCAACACAATTTCCCAACTCATATGGAAACGGGGTTTGTATTATTTGTCGTTTTGTCTCGCAATATTATGCAAAACCATCTTGTCTTACCTTCTGATCCATGCTGGTGTGCATTTGGGATCTGCATACGTCCTGAAAATTTGCGCGCTTCTGCCATTGTAGTCCGTGTCGACACCGTAGTCACAAGCGTCTTCTTTTTCTCTGGTTTGGACATGATCTTTTACTATTCTTCCACTCCGTGATTGCACGCCATACATGTGTGCACTACTTGATGAGCTCATCTTAAACATGTATGATAGAGAATAAGAAAAGAAAAAAAAATTTTCATTGACTGAAGTAGAAACTCCTTTTCTTTCCGTGGCGTCGACTGGTGATTAAGGCCCATAGGGAGATAATTATGCATCGGACTGGAGTTAATGAAATGAAATCTTTTTTTCTTTTTGAAAAGAGAGCATGGTATATTTTACGGTTATCTACAGCCATCTCCCGCCCGCAGAAATAGATGTTTTAGGGTTGCAACCTCCTCTGCTGCCTGTCAGTCTGTGGCTGATATGAGAAAATCTGGTGAATGAAGCGCCATCGAGGTCGGTCTCCTTTGCATCTGGCTCTCTCATGAAAAAGTCACTGCGGGTCAGGCGGGAAAAGAAGGGGATTTGGTAAGAAGAAACGCATTTCAATGTTACTCAATCGGGGCACATTGTCCACCAAGGCCTGACAAATCATATTAATTCCATCTATAAAGCATAATTTATAATGTCTTTATCATTTTATATCACTCAGTACGTTAACACTGCACACATTCATCAAATTTCTGCCATAGATTGGTTTCTCGATTTGATTGTTGGCCTGCCACCGAACCACTGGGGGGCGATGACGCTCTTTTTAGCTTGTTTACTCGTGGTTTTCTCTTCTACTGTATTTTCCGGACTACCCGCTCCCACTAGGTTTTAAGGAATACTAAATTCTTCCATATATTAGCTAAAAATGTCCGATAATGGCTTTTTTTGCCGATATTCCGATATTGTCCAACTCTTAATTACCGATTCCGATATCAACCGATACCGATATATACAGTCCTGGAATTAACACATTTTCGGACTATAAGTCGCAGTTTTTTTCATAATTTGACCGGGGGTGCGACTTATACTCAGGAGCGACTTATGTGTGAAATTATTAACACATTACCGTAAAATATCAAATATTATTTAGCTCATTCACGTAAGAGACTAGACGTATAAGATTTTATGGGATTTAGCCATTAGTAGTGACAGATTGTTTGCTAAACGTATAGCATGTTCTATATGTTAGTTATTTGAATGACTCTTACCATAATATGTTACGTTAACATAGCAGGCACCTTCTCAGTTGTTATTTATGCCTCATATAACGTACACTTATTCAGCCTTTTTCCAACTATTCTTTATTTATTTTAAATTGCCTTTCAAATCTCTATTCTTATTGTCGGGTTTATAAAAAAAAATTCTCCAAAAAATACGACTTATACTCCAGTGCGACTTATATATGTTTTTTCCTTCTTTCTCATGCATTTTCGGCAGGTGCGACTTATGCTCCGGAGCGACTTATACTCACTGGGGTATTGTTTTTAACTTTGCAAAGCACTTTGCGTTGCATTTCCTTTAAGTATGAAAGGCACTTTATAAACAAAGTTTGATTTGATTTGATTAACATACCTTAATTGTTTCCTAACAGTGTCTGTAACGCGGCAGTAAAACAGCCGAGCAAACAAAACAGAAGTCATCGCTGCAAATGTTAGCTCTCTAATTAGCTAAACAGACTTAAGTCCAGGGTGACATTTTCGGGAATTTGTAAAACTCAAACCATACAACAAGAATGTCGTTGTAAGGCAGGGGTAGGGAACCTATGGCTCTAGAGCCAGATGTGGCTCTTTTGATAACTGCATCTGGCTCTCTGATAAATCTGAGCTGACGTTGCTTAACATGATAAGTAATGAATAATTCCACTTGTAATCACAGTGTTAAAAATAACGTTCAAAATAGAAAACATTCTCATGCATTTTTAATCCATCCATCTGTTTTCTACCGCACCTGTTCAAAAAGTTGCGTTAATTGTAAGAAATTATTTATTTATTATTGGTTAGTGTGGGGTTTGCCCTCCTGGGGGTCCTTCAGACCCCCAAGCACCGACATGAGAGCCTGTTTAAGGGTTACAATATTGTTTTATTTTTCAATAAGTCTCTCAGTTGCTTTCCGGCAATAGTTTTTCCAGCCTCAACCCAGTCTCTCCTCCTGGCTGCTGCTTATAACAGAGCGACAGGTGATTAGATAACAATGCCCAGGTGGGCCGTCTACGCACCTGTCGCTGCAGGCCTGCAGGCCACACCCCCTCCACAGCTAGCTTCAGAATAACAATGTTATTACAAAGAATAAGAGACCGATTATACTCTAGAAATGTTGGTCTTACTTAAAATGCACGTGTTTAGTTGTGTTCAGTGTTAAAAAAAATATTATATGGCTTTTACGAAAATATATTTTAAAATATTTGGCTTTTTGGCTCTCTCAGCCAAAAAGGTTCCCGACCTGTTGTAAGGTAATAATACTAACACAGACATTCTTAATCCTGTTAGCATATTAGCTCATGTTAACGAGCTAATATGCATTACGATAGGACGTACAAATATGCATGGGAACAGTCCTACAGACATCACACATGGGAGAGTTTAGTGAGTATAAACAGTTTTAGTCAAACTGTGAAACTTACAAAAAGTTGCTTGGAGTTCTGAATGAAGAATCCATACAAGTAAAAACGCTAGAAGACTGGAGGGCGTTTTACTTCCGGTTGAAAGCACTACTTGAAAGGAGACTGCACCTGGAGTGAGCAAAATCGTCCAAAAGATAGCACCGTAGCACAAACAATAAAAACACTTTCTGTGTGTATTTGTTTATTAATTTTTTTAACTGTTTTTATTATGGCCGTCAAAGGAGAACATTCTGTAAATTAGCTGAATCGTTTTAGCCGCAGGGGATAAAGTGTAGGAAAAAAGTAATGGCTTATTGGGAGGAATTTACTATAAATAATCTCCCAATCTTGACATTCTTTGGATGCTTAAAGGGGAACATTATCACAATTTCAAAAGGGTTAAAAACAATAAAAATCAGTTCCCAGTGGCTTGTTGTATTTTTTGAAGTTTTTTTCAAAATTTTAACGGTCCCCGGATATCCCTAAAAAAAGCTTTAAAGTGCTTGATTTTCGCTATTTGAGATGCGACTGTCCATTTCCCTGTGACGTCACACAGTGCTGCCAATGTAAACAAACAACTGCGAATAACACAGTAAGATATAGCGACATTAGCTCGGATTCAGACTCGGATTTCAGCGACTTAAGCGATTCAACAGATTACGCATGTATTGAAACAGATGGTTGGAGTATGAAAGTATTGAAGAAGAAACTGAAGCTATTGAGCGAATAGCTATTGACGCTATTCATAGCCATAGCATGGCCGAATAGCTGCGTTAGCATCGCCTGTAAAATGTGCGGACCAAACGATCAGGACTTTCACATCTTGTGACACTGGAGCAACTTAAATCCGTCGATTGGTAAGTGTTTTTTTCGCATTAAATGTGGATGGAAGTAAATGTAATATAGTTGCAAATGCATCTACAGGTTATCCATACATCTCTGTGCCATGTCTGCTTTAGCACCGCCGGTAAATAGCATGTTAGCATTGGTTAGCGTAGCATGTTAGCATCGATTAGCTGGCAGTCAACATCAACAAAACTCACTTTGGTGAATTCGTTGACTTTATAGTTGCAAATGCATCTGCAGGTTATCCATACCTCTCGGTGCCATGTCTGTCTTAGCATTGCCGGTAAATAGCATGTTAGCATCGATTATCTGGCAGTCACGCCGCAACCAAATATGTCCGATTACCACATAAGTTAACATCAACAAAACTCACCTTTGTGATGTCGTTGACTATCGTTGCAAATGCATCTGCAGGTTATCCATACATCTCTGTGCCATGTCTGTCATCGCCGGTAAAATGTGGAGACACTCTGGCACATTCAATGGGGGTCTGGCGGCAGACACTTTGGCATCTTCGGGCCAGTGGTGCAACTTGAATCCCTCCCTGTTAGTGTTGTTACACCCTCCGACAACACACCGACGAGGCATGATGTCTCCAAAGTTCCAAAAAATAGTCGAAAAAACGGAAAATAACAGAGCTGAGACCCGGTGTTTGTAATGTGTTGAAAATGAAAATGGCGGCTGTATTACCTCGGAGTCGTCACGTTCTGATGTCATCGCAAAAAGAGCGATTAACAGAAAGGCGTTTAATTTGCCAAAATTCACCCATTTAGAGTTCGGAAATCGGTTAAAAGAATATATGTTCTTTTTTCTGCACCATCAAGGTATATATTGACGCTTGCATAGGTTTGGTGATAATGTTCCCATTTAAAGTTAAGTCTAGTGGGTGTCAGGACGGGGTTTTCGCAGCTTCCTGCGGAGTTGTTCTCCCGGGATGCAGAGGGACAACTCCGGACGACAGCGAGAAGGTAGGAAATGATTTAATCTTCGCAAATCATAACACATACCAATAAACAGGAAGCAAACCAAAGGTCGCAGGTGAAGCTAAGGTACGAACTTAACACAAGACTGAAGAACATAGAAACAAGACATGAATCTACGTGACCGTTGCTTGCAGCAAACAATGACGCCAGACTGAGCGTGGCGAGCAAGGTGAATAAATAGCTGTCTGATTAGTGGTTGACAGCAGCTGAGCGTGGGACTACTAACCAGAGGCAGGTGAACCTAATTAAAGGCCTACTGAAATGAGATTTTCTTATTTAAACGGGGATAGCAGGTCTATGTGTCATACGTGATCATTTCGCGATATTGCCATATTTTTGGATTTAGTAGAGAACATCGACGATAAAGTTCGCAACTTTTGATCGCGAATAAAAAAAGCCTTGCCTTTACCGGAAGTAGCAGACGATGTGCGCGTGACGTCACGAATTGTAGAGCTCCTCACATCCTCACATTGTTTACAATCATAGCCAGCAGCAGCTAGAGCTATTCTGACCGAGAAAGCGTCAATTTCCCCATTAATTTGAGCGAGGCTGAAAGATCTGTGGATGAGGAAATTTAGAGTGAAGGACTAGAAAAACAAAAAAAGTTAAAAAAAAAAAAAGGCGATTGCAGTGGGAGTGATTCAGATGTTATTAGACACATTTACTAAGATCATTCTGGAAAATCCCTTATCTTTCTATCGGGACGGCGTGGCGCAGTGGAAGAGTGGCCGTGCGCAACCCGAGGGTCCCTGGTTCAATCCCCACCTAGTACCAACCTCGTCACGTCCGTTGTGCCCTGAGCAAGACACTTCACCCTTGCTCCTGATGGGTGCTGGTTAGCGCCTTGCATGGCAGCTCCCTCCATCAGTGTGTGAATGTCTGTGTGAATGTGGAAGTAGTGTCAAAGCGCTTTGAGTACCTTGAAGGTAGAAAGGCGCTATACAAGTACAACCCATTTACCATTTATTGTGTTGCAAGTGTTTTAGTGGGATTAAATAGTACCTGAAAGTCGGACAGGTATGGCCACGGGTGTGTTAAGCCAGATTCTCTGATGGAAGTCACAAAGCTGCAGCAGGACGGAAGATCCGCTGATGTCTCCAGTAAGAGGCGACTTACTACCACAATTTTCTCACCGAAAACTGCCCGTCGACATGTAGTCGGTATCCATGTTCGCTTGACTGCTCTGATCCATAGTAAAGCTTCATCTTCGGGAATTTTAAACAAGGAATCACCGTGTGTTTGTGTGGCTAAAGGCTAAAAGCTTCCCACCTCCATCTTTCTACTTTGACTTCTTCATTATTAATTGAACAAATTGCAAAAGATTCAGCAACACAGATGTCCATAAATACTGTGTAATTATGCGATTAAAGCAGACTACTTTTAGCTTGGATCGGGCTGGAAAATAATGTCCGCTACAACCCGAGACGTCAAACGCGACGTTTTCAACATGACACTTGGCGGGAAATTTAAAATTGCAATTTAGTAAACTAAAAAGGCCGTATTGGCATGTGTTGCAATGTTAATATTTCATCATTGATATATAAACTATCAGACTGCGTGGTCGCTAGTAGTGGCTTTCAGTAGGCCTTTAAGTCCCATGATGACCAAAATAAACCCAGGAGTGTACAAAACAGGAATTAAGGGAGTCCAAAACTAACAGAACCATGGACCACGGATCATGACGGGGCGAATTATGTAAACCCACTACATTGGTAGTTTTTAGCGCTTTAATAGAGAGTTTACTGACATATATAAGTTAGAACTTTACGCTACTTTATATTAAAAATCTCCCATAACAAGAAGAGTGAGAAAAAGAAGATGTTTATTGACTACGGCATCGGCCCGGACTACAATGGCGGATTTGCGCAAATTTTCAGGATTTATGCGGATCACAAAAACAGATCAGCAGGTACCAGAAGGTAAGAAACGTTGGTTTTGCATAACATTGCAAAACAAAAGAGCGGATAATGTGTCCGCTAATGGGTGCCATTGTGCACACACCATAATAATACTCATATGTGTAATGCGCTAATAATACTTCAAGCGGTGCGGCTTCTAAGTCATACTTACCGAATTTTTCTAAGTATAAGTTGCTCCGGAGGATAAGTCGCACCTGCCGAAAATGCATAATAAAGAAGGAAAAAAACATATATAAGTCGCGCTGGAGTATAAGTCTCATTTTTGGGGGAAGTTTATTTGATAAAACCCAACACCAAGAATAGACATTTGAAAGGCAATTTAAAATAAATGAAGAATAGTGAACAACAGGCTGAATAAGTGTACGTTATATGAGGCATAAATAACAACTGAGAAGGTGCCTGCTATGTTAACCTAACATATTATGGTAAGAGTCATTCAAATAACTATAACATATAGAACATGCTATACGTTTACCAAACAATCTGTCACTCCTAATCGCTAAATCCCATGAAATCTTAAACGTCTAGTCTCTTACGTGAATGAGCTAAATAATATTATTTGATATTTTACGGTAATGTGTTAATAATTTCACACATAAGTCGCTCCTGAGTATAAGTCGCACTATGAAAAAAACTGCGACTTATAGTCCGAAAAAAACGGTAAATATTTTGAAAGTAATGTAATGTTCTATATTCTCAATGGAACATTTAAAGTTTCGGTGTTGTTTACCAGCGTCGTGTTGCAGTCTACACGTATCTCTTATGTGTGACTGCCATCTACTGGTCAGACTTATCATTACACCATGTACCAAATAAATTTGCTTCAAGGCTGGGATGCACAACCAGAATTAATCCGTAAATTACGCGCACCGTTGATTTTTCAGAAAATGAAAGGATTTTAAGTGCATCTTATAGTCCAGTGGTTCTCAAATGGGGGTACGCGTACCCCTGAGGGTACTTGAAGGTATGCCAAGGGGTACGTGAGATTTTTTTAGAATATTCTAAAAAAAAGCAACAATTATGAGATGAAATGAATTATATTTATATAGCGCTTTTTCTCTAGTGACTCAAAGTGCTTTACATAGTGAAACCCAATATCTAAGTTACATTTAAACCAGTGTGGGTGGCACTGGGAGCAGGTGGGTAAAGTGTCTTGCCCAAGGACTCAACGGCAGTGACTAGGATAGCTGAAGCGGGGATCGAACCTGCAACCCTCAAGTTGCTGGCACGGCCGCTCTACCAACCAAGCTATACCGCCGAAAATACGGTAAACATTTTGAAAGTAATGTATTATATTCTCAATAGAACATTTTAAGTTTCGGTGTTATTTGCCAGCGTCGTGTTGCAGTCTACACGTATCTCTTATGTGTGACTGCCATCTACTGGTCAGACTTATCATTACACCATGTACCAAATAAAATTGCTTCAATGTTGGGACGCACAACCAGAATTAATCCGTAAAATAGGTTACAAGGCGCACCGTTGATTTTTGAGAAAATGAAAGGATTTGAAGTGCATCTTATAGTCCAGTGGTTCTTAAATGGGGGTATGCGTACCCCTGAGGGTACTTGAAGGTATGCCAAGGGGTACGTGAGATTTTTTTAGAATATTCTAAAAATAGCAACAATTCAAAAATACATTATAAATATATTTATTGAATAATACCTCAACAAAATATGAATGTACGTTCATAAACTGTGAAAAGAAATGCAACAATGCAATATTCAGTGTTAACAGCTAGATTTTTTTGTGGACATGTTCCATAAATATTGATGTTAAAGATTTCTTTTTTTGAGAAGAAATGTTTAGAAGTAAGTTGATGAATCCAGATGGATCTTTATTACAATCCCCAAAGAGGGCACTTTAAGTTGATGATTACTTCTATGTGTAGAAATCTTTATTTAAAAGTGAATCACTTCTTCATTTTTCAACAGCTTTTAGTTATTTTCATGTCTTTTTTTCCTAAATA